>NC_135178.1:17239084-17541167 GCF_041146795.1 Maylandia zebra
TCTTCCCACACCCACATACACATATTCTATTCTTCCGCCCCTTATACGCTGCTTTGTTGCATGCTAAAACAGATACTGTCATTGCTTGACTGAGCCAAATTAGTGTTTCAGCATTCATGAATAGAAACTGAAAGAAGAGGATATGAAGTCCGATAGCAAGAGACATAGAAAAAGAGGGTCTGGACTTGAAGTTTGAGATTGTGAGCGACACGGAGAAAAAGCATATCACTTCTGACAAGGATTCAAAAAGTGTGAAGATGGGAGTGGGAGGGGTTAAAGGTTATATAATTCACCCTAATCTCATAGTATCAAAGTGTCTGAGATTCTGTCATCTGCCTCATTAGCCTGTCTTTGTTGGGCCAGAGGAACAGATTTCATGGAGGATTTGGAGAATGGCTTTGGTTCAGCACAAGTTGCTCGCACAGAGCAGGAAGTTAGTTTCATGGACTGGCGACATGTAAGCTGTCAAAGTTTTTCTCAGATCAATCTGTGACTCAGAAATATCCCTCAAGCTATAGAAGGCCGTTCATGGGATAAGCACACTGATGTCTCATCCACTGATCCATTTGTTAGTGTAGATAAGGAACACTTTCTGCGTAACCACAGGCCGAAGCGCCTTCGGCTGTTTTCACTTCACAACAATTACTCTTTCACTGCTTCCAGTTGCTGAAAAAGCCACAGCATATCTCACCCTCTTGATGATTTTAATAGTAATGTTTCTACCCCGTACAGTATAAAAAGTCCTCTTATTGTGACCTTGTTGTGAATTTCTACCTTCTAACTTTTAGTCTCCTTGAATGACTTTCTCTTCCTGTACACAGTCAATATTTTTTTCTGCTCCCGGGCTGTGTGACTTAGCAGTGTGGCCCATTGGCCTCCTATATATTGTGATAGTGGCAGGACAGTTATTGTGCCTAGGGTTTATATCACATTCTAATGGAGCAAGGCTATGAGTTAAGGGGCGGTAGGCTTTTAAACCAGGGCTGTTAAATCACTGTTCAGATGACTTCATTAGCAGAGCGGGACACATGCTGAGACACTATGTCGGCACACACACGTACACACACATGCGTATACATACACTTTCACCCTGCTACCTTGACGGTGTAACGCTCGGGCCAGACAGGAGGGAGAGTGGATTTATACAGATATGTGTGTCCTTCTTTGTCACCTGTCACTTCAGTTCCCTTGGCATGATAGCTCATCCATCATCTACAGATTGAGCTTTTCAGCAGAAACCAGACTGATTAATACTACTGAAGGACCCCCAGGGTTGACTATATGACCTGGCTTCCTGGCAGACTTGATACATTAATGGGCAGATGGATTACTTATGTAAAAAAACACTAGTTTTCTGACTAAATGGTGGGTTGGCTTTGTTAAATACGTTGTTACTGTTAAAAACAATGTAAGAAGCAGTGATTAGTGGATGTGTTTGATGGAGTACTGCCTGGCAGGGTCAAATTTTGATTGTTTGTCTGGGAAACTGACCAACCTGTTGGTTCTTGGCCAGCTGTGATAAATGATAGGCCTCAAAAACCTATTAAGGAAGGCTAACTGCTTTGCTAAATAGATATTTTTTTTACTTTACTTGCCTTATTTTCCCCCTTATTATATGGATGGATGGGTGGCTCTGAATTCTACTTTTGCAAAATCAAAAGATCCCTGTTTTAGCTCCAGGAGGAGAAACAAATCCCTTGTTGGATGCATCAGGAAGGACATCAGACATAAAAATCAAACATGAAGAGCTACCTGCTGTGGCAACCCTTTGTTAGCAGCTGAAAGTACCTCTATTACATGGATGGACATCTTTATAGACACTGATGTGCAGCTGACTTATGATAGGCTTATACCAGAGAAACAACACATGCTCTGTTTGTGAATCAAGGTCTAACAGCAGAACTAACTAGTAAAATTCAGCCACCCTAAAGTTTTCAGTGTCTTCCTTTATCTCTAACAGATTTAAAGTTTTTGCATATGGAAAAAAAAAGTATCTTCCTTACATGCTCATATATACTTAACATTTCACCTTGAACAAACTGTACTGAATGCATTTATATTAATTTCCATGCATTACGAATTGAAATTTGTCTAGGTTGTCTCATTCCTTGACTTCAAGTTATGAACCGCTCTTTGTTACAGAAGCGTTGAGTCAAAGCACTAAGTGCTTCAACTGATGCTGAAGTTTCTCTTCAGCGAATAGATTGCAAATGGATAAGTCAACTGCTTTGTCCTTGGTCGCACTTTCAAATCCCCTTTTCTTTAGTGAACACTTGTAACTCTGTCTGAGCGTACTTTTATACAAAACAATTAAAAAAAAAAAACACAGCTCAGGCCCTTTGTAGGTTGGAAATAATGCCAGGAGTGCTGACCCTTCTCTTTCTTCTGTGACTCTGATTGTGTCCCAAGGCCTTCGAGTGCTACGGTCTTTTATGTCATTTTTCTGTTCCATCCGTGGAAAAATGAAACAAGTCTGAAAAAGTGTCATGTGTTGCAACAGACAAAAGTCACATTTTAGCTGTCATCTGCTAAGGTGACTTTTTGAAACAGTTTCCTTGCACCTATATGTCAGAGAAGGTCCCCTGACCTGGTTGTTAAGGGGTAGCCAAGTATGAGAGATGAAGCCTCATGTGTCACTTGGCACTCTTCCACTCCATCATAAGGATCTAATATCGTCCAAGGACATTCATGCTTAGATCTGCTAGTTCTACTGCTCCGGGTACACGGTCTTAAAATCAGCGTGGAGCAACAGAAAGACGTCATGGGTTGGCCCGCAGTAAATTCAGAGTTAGATATACTGTAGCTGTGCTATATTTAGACCTTATTTTCTGAGTAAGCACTGCTCGGTACGATTTTATTACACACGCATTGACAGTAAAAGGGTACTAGTAGTATTGACCTCTAGATTTGCTGGCTTAATATAGTTAGCTACAGTATAACTACTGAACACTAAACCATTTTCTCTGAATTGTCTCATTGTTTCTGTTACCCCTCTGGTCTATAACAATAGCAGTTTGTGGAAAAATGCCAGTCTGTGGCATTCTCTTGCTTGAGCGGCTCCTTAAATTGCGGCGATAGACGCTTGTGCTTTCAGGAAGTGGGCAATCGCCATCTGTTCCTTGGCGCTGCCATATGGCGGGCCTTTTTCTCAGGGAATAAAATAAAAACAAATATGTCAGAACGTTCGTCTTTCTCCACGGACGCTGATCAACCTGGGGAGAAGCTGGATCTCAGTGTGTCTGGATTAATGGTCTTACTTTACGCTTCAGGGAATGAGTGAGTGTACGCTCGTCTTTGTGCATTTGTGTGAGCACGTGTGCATCTTTTTGTGAGGGCATGCACGCACTAATGCACATTTGTGTACCTGGAAGTATTTCTCAAAGCATTTATCTGACTTTAAGGGTGATGGTACCGTACCGTTTTGAGCAGTTGGTTGCCCTAGTCTTGGAAGCATTAAACAACGCAGGAGAAAAGAGCTTCAAGGTTAGCCAGAGTGACATTTCACGGCTGCCGCTGCCAAAGAAACAAGAAGAAATGCTCTCAAGCCATCATCAGACTCTCCATCTTGCGAGGCCACGAATTCAAAAGACTTGTCACTTTTGAAAATCAGGAGAGTGTGAGGTGTCATTGAGGAAGGGCTTCTTTCTTCTCTCGTAGATCTCCTTGGGTGTCCTCTCTACTGACTGACAGCTTGGGATGGGAGTTTGTGTTGGTGGAGACAGAATACATCTTTTGTCTGCTTGGTTATACATGGCGTGTTTTGTCTTCGCTACCCCTGGACAGCACTGACACATTGAGGTTTTCATTAGCCGTAAGCAGGTGGTGAAGAAGAGGGACGGGCTTATGCGCATCACTCTGTTCCCATCCCTGCTTGTGTGCATCTGCACTGCACCAGCTTGTATACTGTAAGCATATCACAGAGGGCGTACATGTGTCGGGCCGCGTGTGTTTGAATGTTCAACATTACATTTTTAGCGTGTGTGATACTTGGAGGTTTGCTCCAAAGGCGAATAAATCAGTGATGCCTGGGATAAGGCCGTGGCCCCTCCTCAAACTGCACAGACAGGCTGAGAGGCTCATTAATCAAACGGCCAGTCACAGATGTGATGGCTTCCACACAAACCGCCAGCAGACTGTGAAAGTCACATCCAACAGAGTCAACTGTCAGCCAGGCAGGCAGGCTGCACTTTTCTGCTCTCTCTCTCTCTCTTTCCCCCTCTGTTGTATTAATCTCTCACTCTCCCTTTACCTCCTCTCACCTCCAGCATGATGCCTCAGTGTGATACATCTGAAATATTTGTCTTGTCCCTCTAAAAACCATCTCGAGGGTCGAGAAAAATCCATGTTCTCAGAGAGTGGTCATGGTCAAACCATTTTGGGGAGACAAGACATCAGTCATTACTGCACAATGCTCTGTTCTCTGAATTTACTTACAGCATAGGTAAACACTGACCACACCACTTCAGATTATCTCCTAAATTACATGAATCCTTGTTCATTCCCTGAATAAAAGTTGATAATCTGGTAGAATATTATGGAATATGGTGCAATTTGTTAGGTTCAAGTTCAAGTTCAAGTTCAACTTTATTGTCACTTCAACCATATACAGTTTAAAAATACACAGTGAGGCGAAACAACGTTCCTCCAGGAACCAAGGTGCTACAAGGTGAGTCAGTGTATTCCTTTTAGTATTTTGTCAGTATCTGGAAATTCCAGGTACACTCAGGACTATCATGTGTACCCTCTTCATGGAAATGCTGGCATGTGCAAAATATGTTTTCCCATTTCTTTTGGGTTATTATGTCACAAAACTTTTCTGCAATCCCAACTCCGAATGGGTTTAAATTAGTTACAGTTATTACCAGTAATTTCTATAATATTGCTGCTCATCATCATAACCCTCGCTTCACGTTGGTTATTCCACACAGCAAGCTGAACTAGATTATCCTGTTATCCTTTGTCAACTTACTGTACCTGACGTTGCTTTAAAAAAATGCATTTTTTATGTAATTTAATTGTATAAATAGCAATCTCTGTGACTGTTCCAGCTTCAGACTTTGGATGGATAAATAGTTGGAGTGACTCTAACACCAGAGCTAAATGAAAATGCTGCTTAATCTACTGAAAAGCCCTCCCAGCACAGATAGAAATGCTGGATGGAACAAGGACAAGACAAAGCCACCCTCTCCTGATTAAAAATGGCAACTCCCAAGGCTCCTCAAACACACTGGGGTATTTGATGCTGCAAATAAAGACTGTATTCCACATGCTTTTGCTGTCAGAATGGGAAATGGTGCAGAAGGGAAGGAAATTCTCTTGTTATGATGCCAGGTTTTTGGAGAATGACACCATCATAGTTGGAGCCCTGCAAGATTTAACTACATCTGACTACACAAGGTCTATGGGCAGCTTTTTAAACAAAGTTTGACTGAACAGAGAAACAGCCATTTTTCAGCGATGTGGCTAAAAAAATAAAAGAGAAATGTTTAAGCATGTGAAAGCAGGCTTATAGTAGCGTTACTAAAATGAGATATGCACGATATCTCATGTCATCTCAATGCCAGCTGAGCTTTTTCACATTGCATTGAGATCAAATGTCCTCAGACATTGTGAGCTTTGCACAGCTGTAAAGAATGCTGTCATTAACTGAAAAATAAATACTTCTACAATACCAAAACAAAAGTAGTAACATGCTGCAGTTGTCACTGGATACTTTATCACACTTGCAGCCACCATGCATTTTGTTACTGCACCTGACTTTGCCAGCTTTGGATCAAGTTTGTCTTTGGATTTCTAGCATGTCCACTGGGTATTTGTTTTGGTGAGCTCTGTCAGCGAAATAACTCCATGTTTTGCCCTTGGAACCAGTTTTGTCAACCAGTTTAGATGAACTGGGACTCGGTTCAAGACGTGGTGGACTGTTTGACACTGTTGCCATGTTTCCTGCTGATTTACTGAAATGACTTTTTAGCTGACTGTAGCAGTCCATTGTCAAGAGCCAGTTTGTGACCGTCTGTTCCAGTCCATCATTGTATGCGTTTCCATCCTTTTTACTATTCCATGTGCCATCTTTATTCAAATCCTCTGGAATTGATACAGAGTTAGCCTCTAAGCTTGCAGAATGTGTTTGGTTGTGTGGTTAGTGTATTGGAGGATACATGGTGAAATTAAAGTTGAAATGAAAAATGTTTGGCATTTTGTCTTTTATGCACAAGTATGTCAACTAAGAAAGTATATCCACTAGTGGTGGTCTTGTACTTGTTAATGATTAAAAAACTAACTGTAAGGCACAACATAAACATGCAGTGTATACACATTTCTAGATCTGGATATATATTTTTTTCATTATGTATGTGCCCAGAGACCATTTACTTAGAAAAGTGTAAGAGAAGACCCCGGACCTCTATAAAGCCAGTGCAAGATAGTAAATAAAAGAGCATCATCTAAATGCTTGAACAGGTTTGTGCAAGTTTGTGTGCCCTCCTGTGTGAGGCTATGTAGTGAGGCGGTGAGAGGTTTTTTCCATTTTTTTGGGGGGGTGCATCACGAGGTTGTATCCTGTCGCCAGGCTCATTAGTCCATCAGAGGCGCCCAACCAGCCCCAGCCAATCGTTGCTCTCGACTTGGCTCTGCCATTTGCATGTGGTCTAGGAAGAGATAATTAGAGGGATCTCTGCCTGTCACTGTTAATCTGGGACTTAGTGAAGGGCTGTGACGCCGACACGCTGATGGACTGACACACACACACACACACACACGGTGTCATATGAATTTGCACACACACTCAGATTCACAGAAATTCTACGTGGAAACACAGTGCCTACCTCCACACGCTAACATGATTTGCACAGGTAAACACTGTTAAGCTGTGGATAGGACTGTTAGTTTTTTTTAATGCTCTCTTTTTGATTTGTGACTAGAAGAGTGGTCTTTTTGTTGTATTTCTTATCTCTATTAATGCTGCGCATTACACTAAAGTACATCAGAGTTCCTTCCCCATTGGTGTGATATGATAGCATGTTGACTCAGTGACTGTTTACACCAGTTGTACTATGCTGTTGACACAGGGTTTAGATCCCTGTTCAGATAGACTGTGCTTGTTGCCTCCCAAACAGACAGAATGCTCAGTAAGTCTTTTGAACAAGCCCAGCTGTCAGCCCTATATACAGTACGTTCACACACACACACACACACACACACACACACACACACACACACACACACACACACACACACACACACACATCAATACACTCACATCCTAACAAACATGCACATGCGCTCATGCACTGGCAGGTCCCCAGCTACACACACACTGAGAACACACACACGTCGCTGATTGGCAGGCCTCCTGTTTCCCCATAATTCCGACTGATTTATCCAATCAATCTCACTCGGAGAGCTGCTAAAGCGTTGACTAATATTAAGAGTAGAACATGCGACAATTAAAACATCCTTCAGGTAATTACAGAGCTGGTTTAGCAGCAAACAACTGAAGCATTTTATACATTCAGCATGTTGCCTGTGTGTTTTATTTGTACCTGTTTGATAGTTAATCGGGGGAAATGAGGTACATCTGTGAATGTTACCGCTTTTTAATGCACGTGCCGCATAACATCGCATCGTTAGCTGAACGAGTCTATGCAAATATTGACGCTCTTCACCTAATTAAGTGCTATTTTATCCTGCACAAGAAAATCTTGCGTAAAAAAGACTGGATAGATGTGCTTATTACCGCAAAGCCTTTTTCCAAACCAAGTGACAGCAAGTTCTTTTCGAGCACTGGGGGACTGCTAAGCTAAATGGTGGATGTTGAGGAAGTGCGTGAGTACCATTGCTGACCTCATCCGTCCTGCTCTGTGACCTTTTGTCACCACTGATGGCACATAATAGTTGACACTTGACTTTAGGGGCTCTTTAAGTGCCAAGAGTGGCCTGGGCCCTGGGTACATATTCTAATGCCATCATCTCTGTACTCTGTGAGAATACCCTTTGTACAGGAGTCCTCGCTACACATGTTTTCACTTTTTCTTTCTGAGCTTTCTGAGCTTTCTTTGCCATTCTCCCTCCCTCCCTCCTTCCCTCTTTTTTCTCTTGTTTCCAAAAAAAGACACATGCGGTCACACACACAGCAACACTCAGACCCACTCAGACATGCTTTCGCTGAATTGAAATGGTCTGTCCCGCCCTTCTGCCCCTCTGCCATTTAAGGCAAGCACAGAGGTGCACTTGTCTTGACACTTGTCTCAACAAATCTATAGACAGCCAAAAGGACTATTCCAGCTGTTATCAAACCACTCTCTTCATGCCTCTCCTTTCGTCTTTTCTACTCTGTGTCATATTTAGATACAGCACCATTTTCCCACCTTCACCACCTGGACTCTATACTGTACGTATGGAAAATTACAGTGACGGGTGGGTATTATGTATATTAATATCACTGACTCGGAGGTTATTTATTGAATCCTTCTGCTCCATTCTAATTTGGGAATGTAGTATATTATATAGGTCACCTGAAAACTGTAACTGTACTTAAACTAACACTTGCTTTCAGGAGATTTGGGCAACCATTTCACAGCTATTGTAGATTTAGACTTTTGACAGCATCAGCTAATACGCATATGACAAAGGTTATAAAAGCCTTTGCATTCTTACAGCTTTCTGTAATAAATACCTTTTTATATCAAACATAATTTCCTATCTTAGAAGATATTTTTTTTACATTTTGTGTAAATTTTGCATAAAATGTCAAATGTCCGTGCTGTCTACTGCAAAGAATAGCCACTCATCTTAACTAGTACGTTGATAAACATTAAAATATACAAATATATTTATGTATTTGTCTCCTGCGATGTATATCGGTGTACAGAAGGTCCAAGCACCCTAATCAATAAGAGGAATCAAATAGCAAATAAGCAGTTATTATAGATTTAAAATCACTTCCAGCTCAGAACAAGGTGTTGATATCCACTGCTTGTTATGGGTCAGTCTGCACTGTAAATATGGCATGCTGTGGCAAATGGCAAATATGATTGCACTCTCCCACTCGGTGTTTCCCCACCTTTGCAGCTTTTTACTTTGTGTTTCTTTCAACTCTTTCTCCTTTTACCTGTTTTGGCTCCCTCTCTCTGCAATCTTCTCAGAGAAACCATCATGGGTCATGTTTTTCTGAGTCTTTGATCACTGAGTAGTCTTTCAGCATGTTGACTACAAGGCCTCTCACCTCCCCAGTGGTTGTTGCAAAAGAGGGGGCACACTTATCTAGCTTCTATGATGTTGATGGTTGAAAGCATTTGCTGATGTTGAAAGTGCGTGTGCACCTTTGTGCGTTTGTGTGTGTCCATTCAGACATGATGAAAGACTCTGTTATAGCACTGGGGTTGTGATCGGTTGCAACTACACTGTAGCTATGGTTGATAAGCATGGCATTCGTATCTGACAGATAATGATCATGTGACAATGCAGTCATTTAGGAGAATAATACCCTCGGCACAAATTCTTACATTTTTTTTCTTCTTAAATAGCCTAAAAGGTTGGAGTTTACATCCCTGAGCTTTTCATCCATGCCTATTTGTTCTGTTATTCCATGGAAAACTTCCTTCACTGTTTCATAATGGGTTTCTCCTGAGGGCACAAACTCTGGCTGAAATAGAAAAAGCTTTATTCCCCCCTTAGTCTTTACACCTCCTGCGAGTAAACGATGGCTCGGTGTCTGAGAGGTTTGCGGCTCCATCCAGCTGCAGAATTCTCTCTTTTGTAAGATGCAGGGGATGGCCTTGATGTGACAGCTTCTGATGTTAGCCCAAGTTGTTTTTGACAGAAGACAAAGAAAAAGGAAAGAAGGCAAAGGAAAAAAAAGGAAATATAAAGGCAAACCGATGGAATTTATCTTCTGAGGTGAATTGCTTGTGCAGGAATCAATTCTTTCTCTGCGTCATTTTCTTTTAAAAACATCTTTGTTTTCCTCCCCATGTTTGCTTTGTCATGACTGTTAAGAACAGTCGGTTTGATTGAATTTGCCACTGGAGACATTTAGTGATCTTGATGCATTCTTTGGATGCAGGGCTTAGGCTTGCTGGAAGAATCTTTTTTAGATGTCCCCCTCCCGCCCATGACATTACGGAAACAGGTCTACCCTTTACAGCAGACTGAATGGTGAGTGGTATTATTTGATATATTGTGCTGATACATGCCAGTCTATAAGAATGCCAATGACAATCATAGGAAAGGACATTTAGATTACTGTCGAGGCTCCCTGTCCTGTCTCTTCCTATCTGGCCTGCTATCACTCCATCTGTTTTGTAATCTGTCTTCTCTTCATCTTGAGTTTGACTTGTAATGATGAAGAGCTGGTCAGAGGGGTATAGAGCATTTTGTGTGTGAGGTGTGTGTGTGCGCATGTGTGTGTGAACTTTGAAGTTGCTGTTTTTTATGTGAATGAGTGGGAGCCTTGTATGTATGTCCAGCCTGTGTCTGCCTTTACTAAGAGTGAGCGTGACCCTTGGGCTGTACCCCACAATCAGTCAGCCTGCCTAGCCCCTTCTGACTGAGTGTTCCTCTCTTAGTCCTCTGAAAGAGTCTTTCTTGTCACAGTGTGCCAGACCTTCCCTCTGCCCCTCACTGTTGTCAAGGTTAGCCCGTCTGCACCTTTTCCATTTTGACTATCCTTCAGAAACAACCTTCTTCATATGTGTCTCTGAAAAGAGTAAAAAGTTTGAAGTTTTCCACTCTTTTCTAGGTCTTCCACTCAAGGTTAGACTTCCCCAGTGCTCTTCATATAGCCTTCTAGCAGCACTCTATCCAGTACTTACGTGCATCTGAGAGAGGAGGAAGTTTAAAGGAGGTTAAATTCTCTCTTCCTGTTCATTCTCACTTTCTCTGAAGGTGAGTCTCTTGTTAATCTCTGATTTCATGTTTCACTTCTGTCTTGTTCGCACACACAAAGAAAAATATGGTACTGTGGCACAACATATATATATATATATATATATATATATATATATATATATATATATATATATATATATATATATATATATATATATATATATATATATATATATATATATATATATGTGTGTGTGTGTGTGAATAGCTGTTTGATTAGAACTTCCTCCTCTTTCTCTTTCTATGGATTTGTCTTAGATGCTTAGATGATATATTCAGGCCATTACTAAGACAAAACACGTTTTAATAGGTGTCAAAGAAAACTACAGTAAATGGACTGAAGTATTTCTTCTTGTTTTACGAATTTATGGTGATTGGTTGATTGAAAGTTAGTCTTGCTTCACTGTGTTGTTGTTGTTATTTTGGCTATGATGCATTTGTGAAAACAAATCTGAGTAGTTTTGAAAAACTGAGATGATATAAAATGATTTTCGCTCAACTCAAGTACAAATACAGAACAGCAGGGCTTTTTAGACAGTTAAAAATATCCTGCTACAGCAGAGAGGCAGAATTCATACGACTGCAACAGGACAAATTGGGCTCATGTCTTCCACCTCAGAAAAGCAACGTATCACTGAGCCAAGGGGATAGTCAGTCATCAGAGTCTGCGCTGGTCTGCTCTTTCTTTTTTTTTTTTTTTTTTTTTTTTTTTTTTTAAATGACATCAGAAACAGCAGTATGCGACATTACGTGATGGCAGAGCTTCAGTTCATCCTTTGTCATTTTTTTTTTTTTTTTTTTTTTTTTTTTTTTTTAATAAATAGGACAGGGGGAATGAATGAGAGAGAGAGGGGGAGAGAAAGAAAGAAAACCCAAGGGGAGAAGAGACGGTGAGAAGGGGGGGGAAGAGAGACAAAAAAAAAAAAAAAACTCCTGGGTCACCTGTATGGAGAAAAAACAAACAAACAAACAAACAAACAAACAGAGGAGACAGCAAACAACAAAGAGCAACATAATAATAGAGAAAACAAAGCACCATCACAATAAACTAGCTAGTCATAGATATCAGTATTTACTAAGTAATAAACGATATTGTGCAGCACGCAAGATAGACAGCGCACAGTGTGCTTTGAGGCAGCAGCCAAGAAAGCTTTAGTCCGCGTCTGTGAATACCCATGTGTGCATACCTGTGTGGATCAGCATGCTTGCATTCCAAAGGTTTCTCCATGTAATGATCTGCTAGGGAGTGTGGGGGGGCCACAGCCCCATCCTCCAGGGTGTGAAGCGGGTATGGAGGAGATCAAAACTCCAGACATCCAGAGGCCCCCAGAACACAAGAGACCATGGAAGACCAACAGAGGGGCAGCCGCGCCACTGTTCCAGTAAGAGCTGAGGAGAGTCCCAGATGAGGGCTCACTCAGCAGCCGCGGAGCAGAAGCCAGGGGGGGTTGCAGTGACGCGCCCGTGAGCTCCGCCGGCCCCCAGCTGCGCCTGAGTGACCGAGCCCTAGGCCGAGAGGCCGGGGGCACCCCACCTCCAAAGGGGCCCGAGCGAGCCCCAGGCCCCAGGCCCCGACAAGCGGCCGCCAAAGAGTGAGCCGGTGTGTACCCGGACGCCCACCCCCAGACACAAAGAACCACCAACACACCGACACCTGAGGGAGTCCGCCACCGGCAGGGGAAGTGGTGGTGGGTGGAGATAGGCCTCCAAACCTTGGAGGGCCTGAGGTGTCACCAGAGAGGTGGCGTCTGATACCCAACCTGACATATAGACACAGACATACAGGCACACACAGACACAAACATCCATTCCCACCCTCATGCTCTCATATGCACTCACTCCACACTCAACCAACGTGGAGACAGACATAAAGAGACGCTGTACACACAATCACACTCCCCAAGCGTACTCTACAAACCGGGTCTAGGTACCCTTGCCCCTGGAGGGGGGAATTGCACCCAGACCCAGGTGGTGTTACCCTTTTCCCTGCGGTGGGGAGAGGCAGACCACCCCGACTCCGCAGCAGCAGGGAGGCCCCACACCCCAGACCGCAGTCGGACGGCCAACTCCTCCTACTAGCCCCCCCGCTCCAGCAGGCCGCAGAGAATGGGGGTGGGAGAAGACTCCAAACCTCCCTCCACCCGCTCATTGTAGTGTTGATGCATATGTGTTCTAAGGTGCAATTAAAACCCAGGAGGGCATGGAGCTACCTGCCAAGGAGCAGCAGGTAAGCGCATGGTCCCTCCTGCTAGCCCTCAATGACTAAGTGTATTTAAAATTGAGAGGTGGGCAACGACGTCAGGGGTGAGGTATACACCCTGATGGTGATTTGGACTCCGTGATTGTGCCCACCCCCAAGATCCTATATGTATGTGTAATGAGAGTGTGAATAATGTGAATGTCTAAGTTGTGGGATAAAATTGAGGCAGAGGCAGCCAGAAGGGGACAGGGGGGGGGTAGCCTCCTCTGCACCCTGGTGACATACCCCCACTCCAAGGCCCTGCATGTGTGGGTGGTTGTGGAGGAGCGGGAAGAGGGAGGCAGCTGGAGATGGGGAGGGAAGGAAGGGAGGGGCAGGTAACCCCTCCCTGGGGCCAGCTCCCCCGCTGACCCCAGTAGGCACTCCCACCCTCCGCGACCCGCCAGGGAAGGGGGGCCCAGGCCCATCAGACCGGGGCCCAGTGCAGTAGCGCCCCCCGGCTCCACAGAGCCCTGGACAGTCCACCCAACCCCACCACAGAGAAAACTGCACCCACCCCACCAACCACACATCTTCCAGACTACATAAGACGGTAAACGCCCAGGCTGAGATCTTCCTCCACCTCTCCTGTATCTCCCCCTCCTGCAGAGAGTTCCTGAGAGAAGAAAACTCCTGCCAGATGTGACCATCCCCCCCACCAGTTGAAGAGCCCCCCAGGCGGCTCGATGCACCGGCGGCACCCTGCTCCAGGGCCGGGCCCCCATGCACCCACCCGCCCACAACCCCGGCAACACACCAACCAGGACCCGAGCCCCCGAGGCCCGGCCCGGGCCCCCGCCCAGAGACGGAGCACCCCCAGAACCTCACGCCCATCCCGGACCCACCCAGGGGCAGCCAGGTTGCCAGGTCAGTAACCCACGTCCGTCAGCACAGACCCTCCCCTAGCCCCGCTGCACGCAGCCGCGAGGAAACAGTCACCTGAGAGCCAACAGAGCCCTCAACCGGACGTGACCGCTACCCCGGGTTGAGCCCCCCAAGGAAGATGCCTCCGGGGAACCCCCCGACGCCCTAAGCCTGTCCCTACCCCCTCACCAATCACAACAGTGAAGGCGGGACCAAACTATGACCCCCCACCCCCACTAGGTGATGGAGCTGATAAAAGGGGCCCAGAGCAATTGATCTGATGTGGTGGCAGAGGCTGTGTCAAGACTAATGTAATCTAATAGATAATTTCTATATTGGTTAGAATTAAGATTATTTTTATTTTTCCAGTTCATGAGGACTGTTTTCTTGGCTATGCATAGGGCAGTGAAGATCATATGGGCTATATTCTTTTCTGAAGTGACATTATCTAAGCTGCCCAACAAACACACTAAGGGGGAAGTTGGAATGTTACATTTCAGACATTTTGATAAGTCTTCACATATCTCGCGCCAAAACTTTTGCACTGGTGGACAGAACCAAAGAGCGTGGATGTAATTGTCTGGTGTATTGCCTTGACAGTGTGAGCAGTTGTTGGAAGATGTAAAGCCCATCTTAAACATCCGATGACCTGTATAGTGCACTCTATGAAGTATTTTGTATTGTATTAATTGCAGACTGGGATTTTTAATTAATTTAAAAGTTTTTAAGCAAATCTGAGACCAGAAGTTTTGGTCTAGGTTGACTGATAAATCTGCTTCCCACTTTGCAGTAGGAAGGGATATTGATTCATCTAATTTAGAAAGTGTTCTGTATATTTTAGATAATAATTTGGGGGATTTAAGAGTAAGAAAATGTGCCGCACTTAGTGGCGTTTGTAATTCAACTTGACTGAGGTTAAATTTCTTTTTTACTATGGATTTAATTTGTTGATATTCTAAAAACCTTGTCTTGTTGATCCCATATTGTTCAACTAGTCTGTCAAATGGGATAAATTCTGTTCCCTCTAATATATGTTCTAAGTATTTAATTCCTTTACAACTGGTCTGCTCTTTCACATTTCTGGTTGCATTCGTTTTCAACCCTGCATGTCTCCTCAAAATCACGTTTATGCCCCACTCTTTTGTTTTTGCTGCAGTCTTTAAAGTCTTAACTGCACTTCTTCACTGAATTACTTTAAAAGCTTAATCATGTCAAGGTGCTACTAGAGGATACAGCAAGGATGGGTAATGTAAAGGAAAATAAAATGAAATAAAAGATCAATCCATCAATCCATTTTCCGCTTATCCAGCTTAGGTCACGGGGGGTTGGAGCCTATCCCAACTTTCACAGAGTCCAAGTTGGGCACAGGTCAGCATTCATTCACAGGGCTTACAAGTTAAGATGTCAGTGAAGGTTTACAGATGAATTTAATATCAACTTTAAAGTAGTAGTATCAGTAGCATTAGTAGTGGGGTTTCTCCTTGCGTTACTAATATAATTGTAAATATTGCAGCTAACATAAGACAGCTGCACCCACATGTCACGTGTAATTGCAAGAGTTGGGTCACTGGCAACTAAATACATAATACATAACCATAAATGTGCTTTAAAGGAATATTATTGATCAGTGTAGCACATCAGTCTTTTAAAATTTTGCAGTTGAGTAACTGCTTTTTATATTATAACTAATTTAGTTGCTTGTTACCCTTATATACAGTATATGCACACAGTATCACCCCAAAAAGCAGATTTACCCATTATTTTGCAAACATTTTTAAAATTTAGTTCATGATGTGGGGGGAAAAACAGCACAGCAATGTTGACGAGCTGACAACACACACCATAAGAAAACCATTAAATGAGATAACTTGTATCTTGATAAAATCATTGTGTTACACGTACACGAAACATGTCATTTGATACACACTGTACCGGATGCTGTTGGCGCATCATTTCTTCTTGAGGAGGTGGCGTCCATGTAGTGGGAGGCCAATGTGGGTTGATATATGTCTCTCTGTATCTTTATCACTGAGAACAGATATGGCTGATATCTCTGTCATCTCAGCATCTTAGACCTGACAGCACCGATCATAATCATTCCCCCTTCGGCTCTCCCTCTCGCTATTTCTTTTTTTTTTTTTTGTTATCACAACCTAACTCGTGTATTGGCATATCTGTATTTGTCTTTCTCTTGTTTCGTGTTGCGCCTTACTCTTCATATCTTAACAACAACTCTCTTTCTTACTCTTTTCCATGCAGTAATGGTGCACTTTGGGAATACACTTTATATGCAAAAGGAGTTAGTGTTGGGAGTGATTCTGCCGTTATTTCCGTACAGGGTTGTGTTTGCATGTGTGTGTGTGTGTGTGTGTGTGTGTGTGTGTGTGTGTGTGTGTGTGTGTGTGTGTGTGTGTGTGTGTGTGTGTGTGTGTGCGCGCGCGCGCATGTTACCGTGTGTTTGTTTGTGTGTGTGTATGTGGGTAGGTGGGTTTGCGTCAGAGATCATTTACAAAGGGATCAGCCCTGGGGGTGTAGAGGCATCGCTGCAGTGGAGGGAGAGCAAAGGGGGTGGAGGCAAAGTAGTTCACAGTAAATGTAGCGAAGAGACAACTGGCTTGAAAACCTTTCCGCACTTGACTTTGCACTGCACAGTTAACTACTTATTTATTTATTTGGGTTGGAGGGCCAAATATATGTTCAATGGCATTGGATATCAGTGACAGGAAGGATCTAAGAGTGACACCACAAATGAAGCTGTCAGAGTGGCCCGACAGCCGGGTCCCGAGGCGAACATCCCTCTCCTGCACATTTTATTATGATCGCAGCGAAACCTCACAGCAAGAAGGAAAGTGAGTAAAAAGGGGGGAAAAAGAAAACCATCATCTTCCCAACCGGAGAGAAGGAAAAGAAACAAAACGAGCGCTGCTGTATCATTGCCGCCCATGATAGAATGAATTATAAATGTGCGAAGGGGATTAGGGAACAATGGTTGAAGTCACTAGGATCCTCGCCTAGTTTCCTCACCCTCAACCCGGCAACTAATTAGCACTTTCAACACTAGTGTATGATCTCATTAATGTGATTTCTGCTTATGTAACGTGCATACGCTTGCTCACATGCACGCATAGAGATTGCAGAGTTATTACATAAAGCAAATAAACATGGAAAATTTATTGTTTATTGCCAACTGTGATAAAATACACAAATAATAAGCCCATACAGTTAAGGTGATGGATCAAATGTTGCAGTAAAGGTTTAGTCAACAGTGCCATTCAGTGTTTGGGGCATTTAGAGTGGGCTTTCCCCTTATGTCTGGCAATTATCTGCGCAATTTGATAATGTGTGATGAATGTCATCAGTCATAGTATCATCGTTTTGACTGGTGCACCAAAATGACAGTTGCTGCTGGGGGGGGGGGTTCTGTACTGCCTCAACAGATGAAAGAAACATTTAAGGATCACAAGGGTTGTACAGATATGTAATGTTTTTAAAAAGGCAGGACTATATTTATATTTTTTCACATAATTGTGCACGCTATTTGTATAGTAGATGCATTTCACGTCAGCTAATTAGTATCCACACACTGAGATATAGGGAGAGGGAGAAAAAAGAGGGGGAGGAAGCTGGGAGAGGGTAAGGGTAGATAATTAGACAGAATTAAGCCATCGCTTTTAATCTAGCTACTGAAAGGAAGAGAGAGAGAGAGAAAAGGGATGTGGGTGAAAGGGTGGGGGATCTAGGGGTGAGGCCTACATATTTACCCCTCTGCTCTCTCGCTCTTTCCCTCTTTCACCATCTGACACAGGGTGTGAATGTGTGGGAAAAGAGGGGCCTGGAGCCTTAGCTCAGCAGAATGGATCAGCTTGTGTTTCGAGGCCCTAGAAGTGTCCCATTGTCATGATGTCACTGCAACTCAAGAAGCCTGACCTCTGACCCTGATGGATTCATAGCAACCCCCCCCCCCCCCAGCACCAGCACCAGCACCACCACACACAAACCCAAAACGCCCCAATTGCCACCAGGCGCCCACTAGGGGGTACCCAAGCCTTTTTGCTGTGGAGTTTTGAGGTGTTTGTGGCTCTACAGCTCACGAGGGATTTGCCAATGGATCCGTCCGTCTATGTCCCCCTGATTCCCTCACTCTACCCTGCTCTTTTTTTCCCCTTTTCTTTCCCTCTGTTGCTTTGCCATCACAGGCAGCCATAGCTTTTTCTCTCTCTCTAGCACTCTCCCTCTCTCTCCCTCCTACAAGCGTTGTATCGCAGTGCCCATGAATATAGCGAGTGCCGCCAGATGTCGCAAATACATCATCTGAGGGATACGGCGGTGATGGAAAAAAGTCAAGGCACGTACAAGTGGGGGATGTGAGCTGACTTGAGCTCTCTGAGCGTTTGTGTGTGTGCGTGTCACTGTATGCCAGCATCTGTGTGTGTGTGTCTCTGTTTTCCAGAGTGTGTGTGTGTTTGCGCGTCTGTGTGCAAATGGGTGGGTGTGTTGCTTTTGTGCGTGTGTGTATGTGTGGAGGTCAAAGCAGGTCAGCATATTGTCCCTCAGATGTTTGATATTTTATGTATAAGAGGGTGGCTAGAGCGAAAGGATAAGCACGTTCCTGACAGAGGCATCTCTCTGCCACAATCCGCCACCTCAGCAATGTAGATCCCAGAGTCAGATCAACAATGGAGAGTAGCTGCCTTATACCCAGAGAGGACTGATGGGAAAAAGCAAAGGGTGTGTGTGCATGTGTTTTTGGGGGGGCTGCTGCGGCTGTTGGGGGCCAAAGACTGCAGTGTGACCTGATTGCAATAAAACAACTGTGATTATGCACAATATTGTGTTTACATATGCAGTGTGCTGCACTGCAAGTCACCTTAACAATACATTAAGGTCCCCTTGCTTATTCATCTGGAGTAAATAATATAAGCTGACACGTAACCACACCAAACCCACGCAGACCTTCGTACTGCTGCAGGTGTGTCCATGTTTGAAGGCTTGGTGAGGGCAGAGGAGGGCTAGTGTGACCCTTAGATCAGCCCGTGTTGGGTAAGAGATTCCCTCAGAGTAGAGCTATCCCAAACAGCACTTCTCTCTTTCTCCTTCGGGGGGAAAAGTTTACTACCAGCTTGCTTTTGTAGTCTGCCTCAAAAGATTTGCGGCAGTCAGCATTAAAAGGCACAGATCTGAGGAGACACCTCCAACTGAAATACGTACAGACGAAGGAGGAGGAGGAGAATGAGAGCGGGGCAAACTGATAAAAACATTAAAGACAGACGCTAAACGTTCCTCTTTATGCTGCCTTTGTACCCCAACAACAACGAAAATAACAACAAAACTACCAAACATCATCTCAGGGTGCTTTTCTTTTTTCCCGGTAATGCTTTGATTCATTGGTCTTTTTGTTTGTTTGTTTTTCGGGGAGTTTACCCTTTTTTATATCCTCCTGTTTGTGCTCTGTTGTTCTTTATTCCCTTCCGCATGTAGGCTGGTTACCAGGGTGATGATATAGCACATGACATCATGCCCTGGCTGTATTGTATAGTGGGTCGCATTCTGGCAGAGTTCAAGGAATGGTGGCGTGGGCTGGTGCCGCACTCCTTACAGTGCTCCCTCCATCTTTGCTTCTGTTTCTCTCCCTCTCCCTCTGTGTCTCTCTAGGCTCTAAGCATTGGCTTGTCCAGTGTGCCTTGTGTTCCCTGGGAAAAGGATTAATTATTCAACACATAGCCTCAATTAAATTTGAATTCGGCAGTTCAAGTAACCTTTTAGCATGGCACATTTATTATTAAGGCAGATGCTTTGGCCCTGTTTAGATTTGCAGCTTATCGGATTCTTTCAGCTCCTTATCACATGGAGATTTTACTTTTGATGGCTATAAGGCTTGGCCTTGCCCTGGCTGCAATGCATTGGGATGTATTTTCTCAAAGAATTTCTTGTAAACATTTCTAGCTATACATTTCAGCTACTGAATGTTTTACCTTGTAATTGGACCAAGCAGTAAAAGTTTTTCATGCGTCTCACGCGGAGGATGTGTGAGGGGTAGTTCATTTCCAGTTCCACCGTTTCAGTTAGGACAGGACAGGATGTCTTTCTGATATGTATTTTCTGGTATAATAAGTATTTGGAAACTTGAGTCTTCATCACTTGGAAATGCTTTCTTCTATTTTTCCCCTTTATGTTTCTCTTCCCATTTCCTCCACTGAATAGAATGAGGTGCCGGGACAAAATGAGGACTAATAGTAACAGGGATGTCCAGCATTAGACATTCACAGAAAAAAAAAAAGAATCAGTTTTCATTTTTAGAACACGTCGTCTCATAAGAGATGTACTCGCTGCTGTTACGTATTTAACAAAAGCTCAGTGAGGGCTGTATGACTACAAATGTTTTATATCGCCAAAGACTGATCCAGGAAAACATAAATGCTTACATTTACGCCGGCACACAACAGCAACACGGAGCGCAACATAACAAGAAATGAGAAGAAACAGCCTTGACGGCCCCTTTCAATGATCCCCCTCCCCCAGTTCCTGTCTCCCCATTTCTCTCTTCCTCCATCAGAGGAGGTGGTGCCTTTGTCAAGCAGGAGCACAGAGACCTCACAAAGCGAGGGAGGATGTCACAACAAACAAAAACAGCATAGTAACCCCCCAAAATCTAATCAGGAGCCATTGATTCATTCGCTGAATGGAGACTGAGTACCTTGAGAGTGGCTCATCCAATAAGGCCATAGACAGCATGACGGGAGCCTTCACAATTCGGCTGTACAGTTCCGTATCATTCTGTTCTCACCTTTAGACTCGACTCTATCAACTCAAAGATGATACAATCATCACTCCACTACAGCATTTTGTGCCCTTTTTTTCTAGGTCCACTAATTCATCTGTCCTCTATATCCCTAAATCAATGACTCTCTCCCCACCCTGATTTTATGTGTTGACTATTCTTTGAGTACTAATAGGTTTACTTTGTGGATGCAAGGAGAAAGAGTCTTTGGTGCCTTGGTTAGTCTCATTGTGCTTTCAAATGATACTCCAACCGAACAATTACAGTAACTATAAGGTAAACCTTTACACAACAGTTTTGTTAAAACTTAAATTGGAATAAAAGTGTTTGGCTAATGGCAGCAGTGTATAAAGGCAAAGAGTAGGTACTTATTATATTTGTATTCATTGCGTTATCATTAATATTGTGTTGCTTTTTCTTTCTGTGTCATAGAACCAAAAGAGAGAAAAAGTGCATTAACACTGTAACTCCATTAACACTTATGGTGAGAATCTGTGACATTTCAAATGAAATTATTTAATCTATATTACGTGCATGCCCTTCTGAGTTTTTTTTAAATGCTCAATATAATGCAACAACTTTGCTCTTATTACTTGTAATGATACTTTGGCATTATAGGATAGAGATATTGATTTTGGAACCCAAAGCATTTATTGTGGAGGTAAATGTTATTATTTTAATATTGGAGTCATGCTAATTTAATAGAGCGTAACATACACACCAAGTGTGAGCCGCAGGGGTCTCTCTGTCTTTCCCACTTGTGCTCACTCGCTCTTCCACTGAGATTTATACAATACACAGGCATTTCATGTAATATCAACGACCAGCCACGGCTACTCCCAAGTTTTCATTTGGCGGGCCTTGCTTCAGCAAACACAGGTGACATGTTTGGAAACATACTTTTGAATGATCTTGCTTATTAGTTGGTAAAGTTATTAGTATGCATTAATAATGCCATGTGAGCATTTATGTGAATTATCTTCAGTCTGTAAAGTGTCAAAATTATTACACTGTCAGGGATCAGGGAGTTTAAAAAAACCCCAACAAATATACCCAGCGTATTCACAATCTTGGTTTGCGTCCCTCCTAAAGCCCATCTGACAGAGCTTCCCTTCATTACTTGCTCACTTCAGCCTCATCCCTTACTTCCTCTTCTCGTAATCCCAGTATAATATATGAATATTTTATTGGTGTTTGAAATATTAAAGGAATTGCACCATAAACGAGGGTGCCTCTGCAGCACAGTAGAGCATAGTGGTCAGGTGCCCGGTAGTCTGCTGAGGAGGTCAAGTCACAATCTTTGGAGTTGTAAAAAGAAACTTTTCCAAAAACTTGCTTAGAAAAATTGTAAATGTTATCATCATTAAGCAAATATGTCCAATGTATCTTGAGAACTGACACCTTATTTTCCTATTTTTAAAGAAGATGTAGAGTAGGCCAGCAAGTGACCTGGATTGTAAAAGACATTTGTAACTGTCACAGTTTTGTAAAAGTAATACTAAAGGACTTGGTCTAAATTTGTGGGGTTTTAAGTTGTTGTTTTTTTTAAAGGTGTTTAGGGACAAACAAGTAATGAATTCTACACCTACCCCAATCAATGAAATAAATAAAATTGAGCTTCTTTCTACAGCAGGCCCTTCCCCACATTAAAAACTAACAAAACTAACATTAATGAAATAAAAGACAGAGAGCCCAAGTATTGAGCCATCTCTAACCTGCTGGTCCCGATGTGATCAAGCATCCACAAGGTCAACAAAAAAGGCCTTACTCACAGAGGCCTCTCCAGGGCCAAAAGGATTAACTGTAAAAGCTTGATTGCCTCACGCTGCCGGACACCACCAGAGGATCAATGTCCAGCCACATAGGCAGGTGATTTCCATGAGGTTACAGAACCATTTATACATAGATGTATATGTCATGAGGTAACTCAACTAAGGCCCAGTCCCACAAGCTTAGCCAATTTGGTCAATTTTTTTATATTTGTCTACTGTTTGGCTAGTAGTTGGAGAATGTTTGCAGACAACTCAGTTTGTTCCATGCAAACTATGAGGAACAGCATAAATCTGATGGGAATCAATTACAAGGATGTTTCTAGTACAGCACCCTGTTTGTGAATACCAGTGGTAGCAAAAGTACACAAATTCTTCACCTAAACAGAAGTACAGATAAAAATACAGATAAAGCCACCTAGAGTCACATGAGGTGTATGCCTGATTTCTAAACCCTACTGTAGCATTAATTAGAAGTACAATTTTGTCTCAAGAATACACTTAAATAATGCACAGATACCTGAAAATTCTACTTAAGTACTTGTACTTAAGGAACACACATTTTTCCGTATAGACCAGAGGTTGCCAGAGGATCCTCAGCCAACGTCTGTGGTCTGTGTGACTAAAGCCTGACACACTTCACTGCATTGTTCAGCTTGATGAGCATACATATGTGTGTTTTGGGGGACATCTTTGCCACTTTTCTTAATAGACTTGAAGATCCCTGGCCCTGTGCTTGTTACAGTACCAGCTGACTCATTTGTCTGGCGAAGGTTAGGGCAGAGGACTTTAAAGGTAAGTGTAGGTCACACAGATGGGCAGATAGACAGGTGTAGTTGTAAAAATTCAGGAAAGTCCTTTTACACTGCTTGCTGCTCTTCGTCACTATCTCCATTACTGCCTTGCTCTCTGTCACTCTCACTCTTTCGTCCTGTGTCTCTTTCAGCCATGTGATCAGCTGTATTAACACAGGGACGCTTGCTGAGTAGGGTTAAAAAGGGCATCTATTCACTCAGCTCAGACACCCTTCACCGCTCTCTCAGTGCATTTGTCCGTGTGTGAGTGTGTGTGAATGTGTGCCCTTGCATGTTATTGAGTGGGTGTGTAAAAACTTATTAGAGCGGGATCTAGGTGTGTATGCATGTCTATATGTGTGCGTGTGTGTGTGCGCGCCTAACCATGCTTGGACAAAGAGGCGGGGCCTTTTTTTTTTTTTTAGCACCCTGTCAAAGGCGTTACCAGTAGAAAGAAGGATTTTGGGGTGGCCTCCCCCAACTCACAGATATGAAGCTGTCATGGGAAGAATAGCTGCATTCATTGAGTGACACTTATTTTCTCCCACTTTACACAAGTGCAGCGAACAAAACAGGCAGGAGAGCAGCTGAGGAAGACATTTTCTTCGCCTTCGCTGGCAATGACAGACATGCAGCAATTACTTTAAGCCTAAGCAGACACCAAGAAAACTGCCATTACTGCTTAGCTTTGTTACTGCATTCTTGCAAGCTGCCTTAGGCTTCTTTTTTTTTTTTAATTTACTGTTGATGTGACTTGGGTTTGTGTGTGCTCAGGTTTGTTTGAGGGTGTATGTGCAGTTGGATTACTAACTTTGTGAGGACGTGAATCTGTTCACACGTTCATATTATGGGGACCTGCTTTATTTTTTGAGACAAAAAGCAAGTGTTCATAAAATAAAAGGATAAAGGAATGAATCCTAAGAATATAATATCAGTTTAATGTTTTGTGGACAATATATTCTGTGCTGGCTTTGATAGTAAAGACTGTGCCAGCTGGATGTAATAAACTAATGTCTTTAATGCACAAATAGATTTTTTTTCTGCTTCCTACGAGCTTGCATGTATGTGTTCAACCAGTATATCTATTTGTGTGATGTCACATTTGCCTACTCTGTGTTATCTAATAGCTTGGCACCAATATGTCCCCATATCCATGCCATGTGGCATAGGTGGTCTAATCTGACCGTGACTAAATTAAAAATCCTTTTGGCGCGGAAGTGGATAATAGTGTTTCCCTGTTGCTCACCTTGCCTCCCTTCTGCCTCCCCCGTCTTTCTTTCTTTGCCTACCCTCTTGCCCTTGTGGCCCACGGCCCATTTTCCCACTAAGACCAGGTGTCCCATCCCACTAGAGAAGAGTGTGTCTTAATCAGTCCCACAGACGTGCACATGCAAGAATACACACAAACATTCACACACACACTCAGGTTAATACAGAGCCGTGCGTTCATTCATGCAAAGATAAATTGAACACACACATACACACACGCACAAATGCACACAATCACAAACGCCCTGCAAGCGACGCCCCACTGTCAACCTGCCTTATGTCTAGGAGTGACACTTGGATGACACCAGCAGCAGGATTATAAGTGTATATTTATTAGCCTTAGCACCGGCCGTGTGTAATGCAGGGGCAGGAGTGTGCACACAGGTACTAAAGTACATTGACTAAGGGAAGCCAGGGACAGAAACTAAAAGATGAGAGTTAATCTCTATTAATTATGCAATGGGTAGATGTAGACAGTGGCAAATTTTCAGGTGCAGGTCAAATGCTTAAAAATCTGCACAGATATTGCGCTATCAGTGTATGTAATTTTAACAGAGGAAAAGTTAAATAACAATTAAACTATTAACTAGAAGAACACTATCACTCATAACCTACATGTACAATGCCTTAAAATCCTGAGGTGGTAAACACAATGCACATAATATTAAAAGGAATGACGGTGAGTCATGGTTTAAATTGAAATACTTTCTCAATTTTATTTTCCTTATCTGCACTACATTGTGCTAGTAGACAGGTTTGCCCTGCATGAACCTTGACACTGGAACATATTAAATAGTGTCTTATTCTAAAACTTAGTGACAAGAAGGAGATAGGGATGAAAGGACTTTGGTATTTTAAAGGGGACGATTGTTAAAGAGAAGCAAAAACAAAGATATGACTTGCTTTTACCATTTTCCTCTTCCTCCTGTCTTATTATCCTGTTTTGATGCTTTAGGGAGACAAATGAACTTCAGGTGCCTTTAAATCCCTTAATGAACTCTCTCTCACCCCTCAGCCTGTCCTGCCTGCACCACAATGAAACAACATAGTGTGAAAGTGGCTACATAGACTCAAGGTTCAGACTTACCCACTTAAACAGCAGCAACTCCATGAGCGGGCTTCTTTCATCAGGCACACTAACTTGCACATCTGAATGTGTATACTGGTGCACACCCAAGTGAAACACATGCACATCCCACCTGTCTGCCGCCATAACCAAACCGTATGCACATTCTGGTTTAATAAACATACAATGCATCACTTAATGTGAAGGTGAAAAAAAAAAAGCTGCGCTGTTGCTTTCCATGTGTTGACATCATTACAGACAGGCGCCATATGAGCCTCTGTGCTCTCTTGCATTAAATAATCACTCTGATTATCTCACTCAATAGAAAGACAAGCATGAAACAAATAGCATGAGGTTTCTCCTCCACAAATAATCCAACAGTTTCCTATTTAGTCTTTTCAAGGACCATTTTTTGCCCGTCTTTGTGTCCGTTTTCATATGCGTATAGCTTCAAAACTAACTCAAATGAATTGCGCGTATGTTATAATGATATTCTTTCTCCTCCTTTTCCTAATTAATTAATGTTGCTTCCTTGTTCTGTCAATGCGAAATGCAAAAATAAGACTGGACAAAAGTGGCTGTTCAGATTAAATGTTAATGTCGTGTAAGAGCCAGTTTAACGCTGCCAAGTCATAGAGAGAAGAGAGAGAGAAAGAGGCTATATCATTACAACAAATGCAGACACAAGAATGTGGGGAATGAGGGAGTCACCGAGATCAAGGAAGAGGAACAGGCAAATGAGGAGTGACATGGATTGGAATAGAACATATGTTGGGCTCAGGCTGCATGGCTAGCTTTCTTGCTTCCTTAAGCTCTTTTCACAGCTATGGATGTATATGGAGTTGGCTGGCTGGCTAGCTGGCTGTCACTGTTGGCTGCTCAGTGGTCTTGAACCAGCCTATTTGAAAAGCCTGATGTGTTTTATTTGGGGCTGCTTCACACTGTCATATGCGTTTGGAGAAAGACTGTAATTGACAGTCAACTCTAATCTGCATAGAGACAGGCTGAGGAAAGCCTGGTAGGTAAAGAAAAAAAAAAAGACTTTCCCGAATCTCTGAATGTAAATCTGATGCAGTGGTGTTTTACAAGAACCTGAAAATTATTGATCAGCTAATTAAAATGTTTTCTTCTTGTGCTTACCCCCGTATCATCCACGGGGCTGTAACACATGCATTCATTTCACTGCAACTTTACCTCAATGGAGAAGGCTGTACTCAAGGTTGGCATTGATGGTTACCTGTTTCACCCCTCCCCATCTCTGTTTCTATCCCTCTTTTTCTCCTCTCCTTTCCTTTCACACAGGTATGATCTCTATCTTTGGTGTCCTTGTATTTAAGCAGCACAACTCCTTTTTGTGTCTAACAAAACTAAATGGACAGTATGAGCACTAATACTGTATGTGTGTGTCTGTGTGAACATGCTCACACGTTATTAAATGTTTTCTGGTGAAAAAGCCCTATCCACATGAACCTTGGGAAGCCAGTAATAGCTCAGAGGAACACTGTGCTTGGAAGGCCGGCCCCCAGCCTCTAATGGTACCATCTGAGATGATTCAGACGTATCAAAGAAGAGCTCTGTGTGGGTGTGCGTTAGTGTGTGCAAGTGTGGGGGTGAATCCACTGCGATGTGTATGTATTTTAAGTTAGTTGTGGGAGTGGTAGTTTGTATGAGTGTGTATCTGTATGACCGTATGCATATGACATGTAGAAGGTTACACTTTGTGGTGTGTGTATGAGAAGAAGAGGGAGAGCAGGGGAAACTCACACTACCAGACAGCTACTGAGGGTATGGAGATGCAGCATGGCTCTGGGGTTAGGTAGGGAGCTGTACAGTATGTGTGGGGGCAGGAAGCGGCTCAGCAAGGCAAAGCCCTTCTGTCTCCTTGTCTTCTCCTAGTGCCACTGGGGGTTGAAAGTGCCAGTGTGTGTATGTGTGTGAGTGATGCAGTGATGCGGGTGGGCACAAAGCCGAACGGGCACTTGACTGGCGCTGTGGCACTTAGCTAGCAAGTAGCTGCTGGCTTGGCGATGCTCCAGGTTAACTCGGCGTGCTGTGAGGTTTTTTGTATCCATGTGCGTTGGGTGATGTGGCACCAGATGCCACTCCATGTGCCCAAATCCTGTTGACATTTGGAGCGTGGGCAAGCGGGCACACAGGAAGGAAGCAGAAATTAGGAGGGAAATTTAATTACGTTGAAACGGCAACCCCGGTCGTTGTTGCCTTGAGTGTTGTAGTTCACATTGTCAAACATTCAGACACAGACAACAGAGTCTGGAAAGTTGGCAGAGAGCAAATGGAACAAGGTTAAGCAACAGAGAAGACGAGGGGTCAGAACGCGAGCGTAGAGAGGGAAGCTGATTGAGAAATGGGATTCTGTGTGCATACGTGAGGGGGGGTTATTTGATTAAGCGGGCTAGCAGAAGGAGGAAGTAGGGATGATAGGGTGACAGGTTGATGCCAACTTTTCCTGGCATGGCCTTCACCCTTCTTCCCGACTGTGAGGAGAAAATGTTGGAGCAGGAAGGGAAGGGCAATCACGGTAAAGGAGTATGAAAATGATCATATTCAGATAGAGGAGATAGAGGGTGACAGTAGGTGCCAAGGAGCTGAGGAAAAAGGAGTAAGAAGGAGAATGATATAGGGATTCAAAGAAACAGAGGTGAGATGGAAATGTGATTATTTGAGAAGATGGCATGGGGGGGAAGAGTAGGAGGTGTGAGGGGCAAATTACAGAGCAGAACCCCTCTGTAAGTTTTAATCCAACTTTCACACAGTCAGTTTCAAAATATATATATATTTTTTTTTAAACTTGGGAAAATAAAACTTCTTAACCAATATATTGTGCTGATGGAATTCTGAAAAAGTCATGTTTAATCAGCAGCTCTGTCACACACTAGGTTAACATTATCATCAACAGGGCATTGTCAATCACTATGCAGAATTGATAGCGCATTTTTCTTGTATTCACCCACTCCTTGATATATATATACATATTTTTTTTTATTTTTGTTGTACGTTTTATTCACCTTCCACACCCCATTTAAAGGTGATCTACCTGTCAAAGAAACTCATAAGTTGTGACGAGCCTGTGAATTTTGGATGAATGCCCACTGATTTGCAGTGTCATTATCATGATGAGCACACGTACATATAAAACAGTGAGACAAATATGTGATATTGTACTTCGGCTTAAATTTATTGTTTTGACGGTTGATGTCACCACTCCACGAGACATCACTGTAATTTTTGTAAAACTGCAGTGTTTCTGCTGTCAAGCTAGTATTTCCAGTTTTTAAGGCCATTGTAGTGGAAATATCAGAGTTTTGAATGGTGTTAAGCATAACAACAACTGAGGATCAGGAGGATTTGGAGGGCAGTTTGTTCTGTTCCCATCAAGTAACACTAAAATGCAGGCGAGTACACCTGCACACAGCCTCATTTTAATGCAGAAGGCTAGGGCTGAAGTCTAGCGTCAGGTCTCATAATAATTATTTTAAATTGCTAAAAGGAACGCCGGTCCTGGTGGGATATATTACCTGTACTCTAACAGAGATGAATTTCAGCCTGTACCAACATATGTACAACCTTCTGGCTTTCTATATACTTCCTCCACTAAGGTGGAAGGATACGGTGTGCTTTTCCTACTGCCATTTGTCTGTTTGTCTTTCTGTCAGTGAGATTATGTAGAAACTGAGGAACTGCATGAAACTTGATGGAAAGGTGTAGCACGGGCGAAGAAAGAAACCATTAAAATTTTGTGCGGCTCCGGATCACTGTCGTTAAAATTTAGAGACGGAGCTTTGTGGAGGGCTGCACTCTTTGAGAGCCCTGCCTGTCTTTTGAGATGTATTGGTGAGCGTGTGTGTGTGTGTGTGTGTGTGTGTGCTTTCATATGAATTCATAAACACACATGCATGTGTATTTAAGCCTACACGCTTGTGGCTGTTCTTCTTCTGTCTCCTCGTGTAGTGCATATATTTCAGCGGTGTCCGGCATTAATGTTGAGACAAGGTCATACGGCTGCATCTTTATGCTTATTTATGTATATATGTATGAGTGTGGGTGTGCTGTGACTGCTCATCTATGTAAGTGGTTATTTTGATCAGGTGTCTTGAGTGTGGATCACCCTTATTCCATGCAGACCTGAGCATCTACAACTATATGAAGTACAGACATATGCACACATATACACACAAAATCATTGCTTGACAGAAAGTAGATTCTCTGTTTTTGCAGCATTGAATCCTTGTACCTGTATCCTTAGACTACACCCTATTTGATTAGGTTAAATGGTATAAGCATCTTTGTTTGCACTTTTTGCACGTCTTTCAGAATCAGCGTTAAAACACGCAGTACAAAGATATTTTGCGGGCAGCGATTCTGCTTAACAAGTGACGGGTCACTCCCCGTGTTTTTATTTTTAAAGAAAAAGCATACGTTAATTTGCTGATCTACTCCAATGTGAACTACTTCCTGTTACTGAAACAGAAAATAAATCTGAATATGTGGAGTTTTAATGCCTAGAAATCCATTCTCTTCATGTTTTTTAATATCTTTTTTTTATTATCTGTAACTTAAACTCAGGATTCTCATTTAGTATGCAAGTGACATCCTTATGATAAAGGTGGCATACTGCCGTGGTTAGAGCCTGCTGGAGCTAATGGTGTGAGGTATATACAGATTTAACAGTCATGTGCCATATGAGAGAGAAGGCAGAGGTTCATAAACTCAGCTCAACAGGAAGAGAGCAGGAATTACAGACCAAGGAACTCAGGTGCACTCCTTCCCTATCTGTGCATTTTCCCATCCTTTCCTCCATCCCTCTCTTTTTCTCCCTACTTTAACCCACACCTGAACCTGTCAGCTCTGTATTGCAGAGAATTTTCCAGCAGCTCTTCGACATCTCACTCTCGCCCTGCCTGTCAAAGATCGCTGAGGGCAGAGAGAGATAGTGAAAGAGGGAGACAGACCGAGAGAGAGAGAGTGAGAGCAAGAGCGAGAGGATGTACTGATGAATCCTCTCATAGCAGAGAGTTCACCTCTCAGGTAATCCTATAAAAAGCCAAGGTGAGATGCTCCTCTGCCTCCCGCTCATTATAGCATCTTTACCCTGCACCATAGCCACTGCTTTCCTCCTAGAAGTATATTGGGATTGTGGTGCACGAGGGGTGGGGAGCTGGGCAGGTAGGGGCAAGGAGAAAAGGGAGAGGGAGACCTTCTCACTATGCACACAGCGCTTGCACGTTGCACCCACATGCGCCACATCTGTTAGACTTTTTGTACCTCTCCTCGTCTTCCTCTTCTCCTTCTCTCTCTCTCCCCCCCTCTCTCTCTCCCCTTCTCTTTCTTTTGCTCTTGCTCTGTCCCTCCCTTCCCTCCACTCCCCTCTCAGTTCCTTTTTTAATCTTTTATTCATAGCTTAGCAGGTGATGAAAAATTTATGCCCTGAGTCTGGCATTGAAATAAATGCAAAACGAAAACAGAAGCAGTTTATACTGACAGTCTGAATATCTCTATCTAGAACAAGGCTGCTCGCTGCAAATCAGGAAGCCTGGTGCTCTCCTGTTAACTCCGCTGTGTAAATGATGCTTTGTGGCTTCCTGTGAAGCCAGAAGATTAGTGTGTTTTGTTTTTCCCTCTACTCTCCTCTTGTCATCTTACCAGAGGGGAGGGAAGTGGGCAATTTTATTTATTTTTTTGTGGCGGGAAGTGGGGGGGCTACCATATCTTGAATCTGTCCTGTAGTTCTCTGCCCATATCCACCCCCCACCCTAGCACTCCAGGCCCACCTTTCAACCCCCCCCAGCTGACTTGTTTTCAGGTAGCCGATCAAAGTGGGCAATGTGTTTGATTTGTTGTTTTAGTAGATGGTTGTGTGTATTCACAGGGGTGTGTGTGTGTGTGTGTGTGTGCACATATAGTTCACTTTAGCTGAAGCTTTAAAGTTCCTAGCCTGGCTTTAAAGAAACACATCCACCCACACAGGCATACACACATACTAGTTGCCCCTTACGGCTTATAAGAGGGGACTATTCCTCTCCTTGGAAGTATTATACAGAGGCTAACTCCTCCCACCAGCACTGGTAATATTGCTGCTGTTGGTTTTGGAAGTGGCATCCCCCACCTCCCACTTCTCCACACTTCATTTTAAATCGCAGTTTTATGAAACCTTTCTAAGCAATCTATATAAAAAATAAAAAACTCAATAAAAAAACAGCTGTGTTAGTGAATGCATCATGCAGAAAAGTTGTACAGTCTTTACAGCGCGACTGTGATCAAACGTGTGGAGAAGTCACACTTTGTAACAGTAGGTTTGTGTTTGTGTGAGACCAACAGGGCGAAGAAGAACACGCACATAAACGTAACCAGGCGTGTGTGTGTGTGTGTGTGTGTGTGTGTGTGTGTGTGTGTGTGTGTGTGTGTGTGTGTGTGTGTGTGTGTGTGTGTGTGTGTGTGCGTGCGTGTGTGTGTATCAACACTTTCATGTGTGTGTGTGCATATTCGGTGCATTGTGAAGTCCTGCTGTCAGCTGTAATGATGTGTTGTGGTAGAGTGCTGAGAGCGAAGAGGCCAGCTTGGCCTCAGCAATGGATCTAACTACCGATCTGATATTCTCTGACAGCCAGGGAGTGGGAGAGAGGGCGAGAGAGAGGGAGACAGGGAGTGAGGGAGACTAGGAAGGGAGAGAGAAGAGAGAGACCTGATTTTGGCCAGAGAGGAGAGGAGAGATGGCAAGACGTTAGGCCCTAAAGAGAGGAAAGAGGCAGCAAACGAGGAGAGAGGGATGAAGGACAAGACAGGGCTGGCATTTCCCTGCAAATCTCTTCATCTTTGTATCGCACAGTTTGTTACACTGTACATGTTTTCACTTTGGCCACTGATATCAAAGCAGGAGAATGTTGCTTCTTATTAAGTTAAAATAGTTCATTTACTGGAAGACATTTTCCTCTGGGAAATATCAGGGAATTTTTGCAGTAGTGTACATATGTATCTACAAAGAGTGTGCTCATGAGCATATGCGTGTCTGTGTGTTTGTGTGCGCATGTGTGTTTGTGTGTTTGTGTGTGTGTGTGTGTGTGTGTGTGTGTGTGTCCTTGGCCTTGCCCCAGTGCTACAGCGCTAGTCTTTGGCAGAGTGTGGCGGTGTGTAGCAAGGACGAGTCGCCCAGCAATTAAATAAAGATATCTAATTGGCTGCTTCATATTAGGGTCAGCAGCTGGAAAGAGAAGAGAGGTTTGCAGCACGCACATTAACACTGTCATGACACGCACCTGTGTATACATGTGTCACGCGCCTGTGCTCACACTCATATACTCTCGTACACAAACGCGCACGACTCCCGAACAAAATTCAATTATTAATGGACTGATTGCTCAAGTGGAGCTTCTCTGGGAATCTGAACCTGCCACACTGAATAAAATAAAACCACTGCTTTACATTTTCATTATACCAAATCGTGTTTTAAATTGCAAATGCATCTCGGAAACCCACCATCGCCCCTCCCTCCTCTGCTCCCTCACTCTCCCCCCTTCCTTGCTGTCTCACTACAGCAACCCTCTCCACTTTTCACACTCCTCCTCTTTGTCCCCTTCCTTGCCAGTTACATGTATCCATGGATGTGCGCACACACACACACACACACCAACCATAAATATGTTGGCACACGTGTGGACACGCAGACACACATGCACATGTTTTACTGTTTTGGTGTGTGAGTGTATGTGTGTGTGTTTGTACAACCACCATTAAGCAGTCTTATTAAAGGGAAAGGGTGTGTGTGTTCGTGAGAAAGACGAGTTGTGTGCATGAGGAAGTGCTTCTGGGGCACGGCGGAGCTCCTTGCTTATTTGCAATCAGGTCAGACAGACAGCACAGCCACATACACCACTGTCACCTCCCTCTAGACTTCCCTCTCTCTTCTTTTCTCTTCTTTCACCATCCCTCACTTCTATCTCTTCTTCCCCACACACACCCCACTATCCCCTCCTCCCCGCCCTTCTTCTGTGTTTTCCCCAGCACCAGTGAAATAGCACATTTTGTCAGTAGTTGGATATCTCAATTATCTCCCTCGTAATACTGAGTACATTCCTCTTTGCTTCGCCAGCTCACTCAGTCTTTCTTTCTCCTGTGCTCCCTTTTTTTTCTGCCTCTGTTCACCTGCTTCTTACATTTCCATTTTTAATTTACCTCTGAATATATCGTCCTCACCTCAGTTGCCCTCATTCTTGAACGTGTTGACTTACAGCCAAAATACTGATTCCACAATTCTCACACGTGTGCTCAGATGACAGTATTTTGTAGTTTTTGCATCTGCTTTTTTATGCGAGTGTGTCCTTGTGCGATTATTTTTAACCCACAAAGCGCTAGTTTTACTTCCCAGTGCAGTTATTTTTGGTCGGTAATTTTTTGTCTGTCTTACAGCCGTGCTGTTAATTCTAACGTCCATTTCCTATTTATTCCAAAGAAACTGATGGAAATGTAATTTTCATGTCCTCCTCTGCACAAAACTGATTTTTTTATACCACAAAGTGCACACCTGGGACCAGATGTTTACAAAAGCACAAGTGAAACAAGTGTGGCCAATGTGATGTGGTCCTAAACATCTTTATTATGCTGTTACGTCAGACTGCAAATTAATAAAAAAAAACAATTTAATTAATTGGTGAAGGGCATTTACTTACTTGTGCTGGGTGCATCTCAGTTTTGTCTCAATGATATAAGTCAGCACTTGCTGTACAATCACACCGGTGTAATCTTTGAGTACATGTACAGCAGGTATCCTCTGATATCGAGAGGGAATCTCACCAAGGGACCCCACACAGCTGCTTCTCTTATGTTCCTGAATGTTGTTTGTGCCTGTGTGTGTTTATTTATATGTTTGTGTGCACTCAGTACCCACCTATCTTTGCGCTTGTTTGTCAGTGAACATGAATGTGTGTGTCTGTGTGTGTATGCATGCTACATTTTTATGCATGTGTCCCTCGCTCCTTCTCATTATATTCTCATATATTCTTACTGTTCGTGTGTGTGTGTGTGTGTGTGTGTGTGTGTGTGTGTGGAGGAGAGTGTGTAAGTGAAAGTGAAAGAGAGAGAGTGATAGAGAGAGGCTTGTGGTGGTTATGGAGGGGGCAGAGAGGCTCATGGGAGTTGTGCTAAGGGCCATAGTATCACTCCACTGTCTCTCAGGGCACATTGTTTATGCATGGGGCCACATATGCAGCAGGCTCAGGCGCTCGCTGCATACTCCCAGAGACACTGTGAGGCTGTGTGTGTGAGCACGCACTCATGCCTGTGTGCATATAACAGTGTGTAGAGTTTGTGTGTACGGAGGCATGCATTCTTGCCTATATATATTTTCAACTGCATGCACAAGTTTGTGTGTGTGTGCATGTATACAAGAAAGGTTCTGCCACAATTACAGCCCACAAGCGGGACAGTGATGTCATCTTCTGGTCTCCGTCTCTAATGTGTCAGCACCCTGCCAGCCATGTTGTTTGCACTAACACGCTTTCCCTCAGCTCTCTAGGAACCTGTTTCCACAAAAACAGTGCATGTTTGCATATGTATGCGGTTGTTCTGTAGTGCATGTGCACATGTTTGTTAGACTTTTGTTCCTGTGCATTTGGGTTTGTGCAGTCAGACAAGTGGAAGGTCAAGTACTTATGCCTGCTATCTCCTCCTTCCTCCTGCCTTCTCCCAGAGAGAAACAAGCTTGTGTCAGATGTCCTGTTAACAATCACCCCTCAGTCCTTCCTGACTTCTCCTCCATTTGTCTGTCTTTTCATCCTCCATTTGCTCATTTAATTAACTTCTTCATCCAGTAAAAAAAGTGACTGAGGCAGGAACTGTTGCCTGTATTCTGGTTTCTCACACATTAGCAAAGACGTTGTCGGCCCAGCGCGCAGTTACACTACATTCTCACTTGTTCCTTGTTGCAGGAAGAAGGTTTTGCAATGCACATGTGCACACGTATGCACTCCTGTTTCATTTGTGCAGCAATCCTTTAGACCACAGACTTCAGCCACTGCACAGAGACCTGCCATCTTCAGAAGTTTTCTGATGACTCTGCGGTGGTTGGATGCATCAGCAGGGATGATGAGACAGAGTACCGGGCTGTGGTCGACTCCTTTGTCACGTGGTGTGAGCAGAATCATCTGCAGCTCAACGTGGCAAAGACCAAGGAACTGATCGTGGACTTCAGGAAGACCAGGAAACACTTGACCCCTGTTTCAATCCAGGGGGTCAGTGTTGACATTGTGGAGGACTATAAATACCTTGGAGTACACATTGACAATAAACTGGACTGGGCTAAAAACACCACAGCACTTTACAGGAAGGGCCAGAGTCGTCTCTATTTTTTGAGGCGACTGAGGTCCTTCAACATCTGCCAGAAAATGCTGAGGATTTTCTATGAGTCTGTTGTGGCCAGTGCGATCCTCTATGCTGTTGCATGCTGGGGGAGCAGGCTGAGGGTCGCAGATGCCAACAGACTCAATAAACTGATCCGTAAGGCCAGCAATGTTGTGGGGATGGAGCTGGACTCCCTCAAGGTGGTGTCGGAGAGGCGGATGCTGTCCAAGATAAAGACAATGTTGGATAACACCTCCCACCCACTCCATGACATGTTGGTCAGTCACAGGAGCACGTTCAGTGAGAGACTGAGATTACCGAAAAGCACCACTGAACGACACAGGAAATCATTCCTGCCTGTGGCCATCTCCCTGTACAACGCATCCACTTAACACACTGGTTACTGCTACAACTACACATGTTTCTTTTCCAACTATTTATTTATGAGTGACTTATGTATGTATGTATGTATATATATGTATATATTGTACTATTCTTAGTTAGCGTATTGTCTGTCTTGTCTTAATGTTGGTTTAAAATGGAGCACTGTAACAAAAAATAATTTCCCCCAGGGATCAATAAAGTATTCTGATTCTGATTCTGATTCTGATGACTCCGTGTGACCATATCATTTTCTTAATTAACTCTTGGAATGTAAACTGAAGTTATAGCTAGCTGTTTCAAAATTCTGTCTTTTACATAATTACCATATTGTTATTAGAATCAAAGATCCTCATTTCGTGGTACTTACATCTCATTTATTTTGTCGGTCATTGTGTTTAAAAATCGACAAGCACAACCAGAAGTCTTAGGTCAGATCAAAAATTATCTGGCGTTGACACTGACAACTGCATTCAACATTTTCTGAAAAAGTCAAGCCATTTCGAGCTTAAAGAAATAAACAACATATAAAACGTAATGGCTAAAGCATGGGTAATGAGGTGTACAACAGCCAATGCATGCGTTTTTATGTATGCATTCTTTAAAATATTAGCCTGATTCGTCAGAACAGGATCCTAAGTCATGAAAGCCACAGATGTCACAAATGATGTAAAAGTAATTCATGTCTAAACTACTATACACCTGTCATAACGTGTCCAATCCACATCCTGCCTTTTTATTCCAATAGAGGTTGTAGAAATTATCTATGGATGTGCTGTACTGATGTTACAATGTATTGTGAAATGACATTTCCTTACTGTGCGTATCTGTCAGGAATGGCTTTGAAAGAAATGTGTCATTGCAGTCTTGACAACAAGGTGGCACTCTGCACTAAGACAAACCCCCTGAGGCTTTTCTATCCCCCAGAGGACACCTTTACCCAGTGTTCTTCTGTGTCAGTGTACATTGTTTGAATGTGATGCTACAAAGAGGCTCTCTTTTCAGACTCTTTACGGTTGTGAATTGGCTTCATGACTTTGAGGCTCTTCCCCTAACCTGTGCGATGCACGTTTGCTGGTGTTCATGTATTTTTGCATCAAATTTATCATAAAATGAAATGCATACAATTCCAGTGAATATTATCTGTGTAGGGAAAGTCGGAATTAGCAGCTTTTTTTTTTTTAGCAGCTTTGCAGATCAAAGACATGCCAGGTAGAAATTTGCTTTTTTTTTAGGGGGGCTTGAAAAAGGTTTCAAGCTCAGGCCGAGTGAAGCATCTTTTTGTCTCAGTGTGGTTTGAAACAGAAAGGAAACAATTAAATCTGACCTTTTTATAGCACACACCTCCTGAATTGCAGAAGTTTGGGAAATGCTTTTAGGTCAAGTTTAAAGATGTGTTTTATGAAGAAGTGGAAAAAGTATGACGTTTGTGTGCTGTGTGTTTTATTTTGTGTGTTTGTGGTGTTATGTGTGAGTTCCCCTGGTGGTTGGTTGGCGTTTTGCTAAATGTCTTAGACTGCTGAGCAATGTCACCTAAAATCAATATCATGACACATATTTTAATTCACTTGTCCAGCAAATTAATTTTAGAAAATCTACAAATGTTTACATATTTTAACTGCACATTAAATATGAAAATCATGAATTTGGACCCAAGTAAATTTGTTTACATTCAATAGTAAGAGCACTTCAAAACACCCCCTGCTCCCATCTCTACCTTATCCCATGTCAGTGGTACCAAACTTTGAGACCAGTGGTTTTGTTCTGGCAGTGATACTGCAACCATTTACTGGAAAGGTGGGACCAAAGTAGCATTTTAAATAATTTTCTTATCCCTTGTTGCTTTAGGAAATCTGAAATCAAATGGTGTAAAAATTGCTCCCACTTCTGCTTTTGCATTTTCAAACAAAAATTCTTACAAAATGTTCACAATTTTAGCCTATGGATTCATGTTTGCAAATATTACGTAACGGCATGCTGGTTATCCACCGGCTACGGATGTGGTTTTGTGAAATGAGCTTTTTCTCCATCATGCTCTTGGAATATTTTTTGACATGGTTGTTCAAAACAACAAACGAATTAGTCATATTTTCCTTGGAAATGTTGCAGTATTTGCACATAGCAATCATTTCTGCATCATGTTTACTGAAACTCACACAACTAACACAGCTTTTTTCTGCTTTCCCACGTTGGCAGACATGACTGCTTCTGCTTCTCAAGCATTAGTCTGATTTAACTTGTTCTTGTTTTCCCTAATAGTTGAGTTAGATCGCTTATATCTGCCAGCTGCTGAGACGTCGAGCACATGCTAGCTGACAGCAGGTATTTATCAGTAAGAGAAACTTTGCTTCCTTGTTGTTATTCTTATCGGGTCAATTAGAAAGTCGTAATCAATTTATTAGCCATATATCTGTGTGTGTGTGTGTGTGTGTGTGTGTGTGTGTGTGTGTGTGTGTGTGTGTGTGTGTGTGTGTGTGTGTGTGTGTGTGTGTGTGTGCGTGTGCACAGCATGTCATTTCATATCCTCTAAGCAGAGCCCAGGTAGCAATGTGTGAGGGATATCACTGGCAAATGTGCCCAGAGCCATCTGCACCAGACCTCAGACTGCAACATCTGTGATTCTCGCACGCACACGCACACACGCACACACACACTGCCCCTCACAATCCCTAGAGGAGTATACACTTCTGTGTTGTCACACTGCTGTTATGTAGCTGTCATAAACTGAGCATATGGTGCTAACCCTTCCCCCCAAACCTTAAGGCCCAGCGTCAGATGTGACAAGCTATGTAGAATTAGTCTCAATTCTTCTTCGTAATAAAGGGTAGTTATTCACATTATGTTGAGGTCACTCTCATAGCAACTGTCAAATTAGGACGCATTTTGATTTGATTGCTCGTAGTACGTGCAAGGAGAGGCAATGGTGAGTGATTTTCAGCCTGCACTTCAATAAAGGCTGATTCGTAATGGCTATGTTGAGTTTATTCGATGGCTGAGGTCATCTAAAACTTGCTCTCCCACACATACACACTGTGTGATGATTGTGTATTAGAGCATGCAGTTGATAACAGATGTGTACAGTCATTTCTATCTTATTTAAAACACAGTCACTTACACATCATACAGTAAATACGGTTCAAGTAACTCAGTTGTGTATCACTGACTGATGTGAGACATGAATTAGGTAATGCGCATGTGTTCTTTGCTTTTAGTACAAAGTTTGTATTTCAGTGCTTGTTTTATGAGCAAGTCATGATAAGAATGGGACCTAAACTATACACAAGCCTCCTCTAACGCATTCAGTTTCCCTTTGACTGTTTATTTTTTGAGCCTTTAGAATTGGAGCTCTGTTGAAAAGTTACGCTAAAATAACGGTGTTGTACACGATTTTCATAACACTGGGAAATTTATTTTTCTTATTGTCAGGTTGTTGGCATAAGACACCTGGATTGCCCCCTGAAATATCAAAAGCCTTCTTTCTGTTCCACTTGTAAATATTATATATATTTCAGTCAGCATTAATAGTATTTGTTTGTGCGGCTGTGAGGTGGCTGAGGGCACGCGGTAGATTGTCAAACACAAATCACTTTGCTGTTGTGGTGATTACATATTTGAGGGTTAACTTCTGTGTTGATTTAAAGAGACGCTAACTCTTGTCTATAAACAAAACCCAATTAGATTGTTTCCACTATTATAAGATATTTATTAATATTGAATCAAGCTTAGCGATAGCTGTAGGAATTGTTGCCACTGGTCTACTTTAAAGCTTTAATTTCACCGTACTAGAGCTTGCTTTCCCTGTTTTACTTTTAGTTTCCTGGCTGATTTAAGTGGTTGTGAGAATTTAATAACTCTTCCTTATCCCTCTATTGCATACTCACCAGCAATCTTTCATTATCAGTCCTTTTATCAGGGGGAAAAAGTCTCTACTGAGCATGTTTAAATCTTTTTTTCTCCTACCGATCTCTTTCCCAGTCATTTTATATTGAGAATCTATTAAGTCCCAATATGATATACTTCCCTATATAAAAAAGGCATCACACTGCAAAGTTAAACTCATAGACGATATAAAAGATGGATGTGATGTCACCCACTGGTTTCTGAATTCCCGTTCTGAAGCCTGCAGATTAGCGTTTCCGCTGTCGCCATCTTGGTTCCTAAAAAAAACGGATGTGACAAGGAGGGACGAGTGCATACTGATTGGCTAATGACTTGTGATCAACAAGCTGTTACACAATAATCGTGCAGTTTCATACTACAGATAATCCTCCATTTGGAAACATAGTGCGATCAAGATTTACAGTATATAATTTTACAAAACATATTTTATTCTGTATGAGCCAAAATGAACAACAGAGCCCATAAACTCAGCAGGAAAGCCTTCGCAGTTTTTCCATGAACTACTTTTGGACCAGAAGAATATGATATGTTTAGTGACTATGTGGTCATTTAGTCACTACAGCTTCCATCGCAGCTCAGGTTGCTTCGTGTGTTTTTGATTAAAAGTGGAACGTTCAGTAGGATGGTGGTATAATGAACATCATGGTTGGCTCGTGGCAAAAAAATTCTGGTTAATATTACAGCACAAAATCTCTGCCTTAACTTGAGTAGGTGATAATTGAAAGAACTGAGAGATAATGTGAAGTACTGTCAAAAACCCTTGAGCCACCCCTCATTTCTTAATGTTTTGCTTCCAGGGATCCAGATTTTCTTGTAACTATGAAAGGTGACCTTGAGCAGTATTTCTCCAGGCTTTCTGAAGGTCTTTTACAGTTTTTTTTCTGAAATATTTAGATATTGGCTTTTCTTGCTTGTCTACATGTAATGGACAACTTAGCAAAGAACAAATTTTAGGCTCAAGTAATTTGTTCCCAGTCATCCTAGTTACAAAGCATCTAACTGGGAACAGCTTAATTATTTAACATCACAATGTTTCAAAATACACTGTCAATGCAGTAAAAGCATAGCTGGATAGAAAAGCACACAGTGAAACACTATCAGTCATGGATTGGTCTCCCCAGAGTCTGGACCTCAACATTACTGAAGTAGCGTGGGGTCGTCTTGACAAAGAATGGAGCAAATTTGATTGAGAAAGCTAGATCTCCACAAAGTTCAGCTTCCGAGTTACTTTGCTAACTGCATGTTGATCATGGAAGGCTATGTTTCAGTTGTTTCCACACTCATCTAAAAGCATTCTGAATCAAAGCAGGGTATACAGAGAATATGCTACCTGTTATTTCATTTTAAATTTTTCGTGCTCGATTATAGAGTCAAAAAAAAGAGCAAAAATAGAAATACATTTATTAATAGATCAATTTAATAAATATCCACCGTGCTTCTTACTGATTTTTCCCGCCATCTGCACGTTTGATAAGAATCCAATCCTGACTCAGTGTTTACCTCTTTACACCCCCACCCCAATCCCTCCTTTTCCTCCCTCTCCCCTCGCTCCTTACACCCCCTTCTTCAACCCCAACCCACTCTAAAAGTAAAACTGCTGATTGCTTTAAAAGACCATACAGACATGTTGGCAGCCATTATCTATGGTTAGAGAGGACTAAGTAGAGAGCCAGGCTTTTTATCCCTACGACTCTGCTCCCTTGTACCCTCCCCCCCTGCTGGTTTGTGTATGTCAGACCTGCGTAATTTGGCCCAACGTATGGCCCGGCGTGCCACAGTTAATGAGGGGCTGTTTGAGAGTTAAATGCACATGAATAATCATTGGGGAGCTGGAGAAAGATTTGAATATCAACACATGCAGAGTGGGTTGGGGGACTGAGTGATCAGAGAAAGACAGCATATAGACATATGTAACAGGCCAGATATCAGTATTAAAGGCCTAGTAAGGGTGTTTTGTGCAACCACCCCAGCACATACATGTTTCTTCATGCTTGTAAAATTTCTCTAATAAATATATGAATACATGCCTCAAGTAATTATTAACGTTCAAGTTCAGTAAACAGAACTAAATTGCCAATGCTGTTTATGCTTAACAAGGGAAGGTATTCATGTGCTTTTCCTCTGAGGATGAGCACTTGGGTTTAAAATGGACTTTGAGGGAAAAATCTGTTCATCAGTGATGCCCTTGGATATTAGAATCTATATATATATATATATATATAGCTATTTGTAGCAATACATGTTAAAATCAGCTTTAGGTTTAGTTGTATTCCAATTGCAACAAGCTGCATTAAATAGAACTAAAGAATCTAAAGATTCAGGGGCTGTGTGTTGAATCCAGATATTATCCAAGCGCTGATTTAACACACTAATTAGACCATAGTGCAAGGGTGTTTAAACACGCATGGAACCCTGTGCTCCAACAAAGACCCACTCTGCCCAGCACCAGCTATCAGGGAGAAGGAGTGTAATGGTAGAAGTCAAAACAGGGCCATTCATTTGCTCTTGTTGAGCTAAGTGCATTCTTGGCTCACAGTCGGGGGGCATCACACCAGACTGTGCGGCTAAAGCCAGAGAGCCCATTTGCAGAGGCAAATGTCACCATGTCACACCGCCCTGCATCTCTGCATCTTTCTCTCTCTGGCTGGTACCCTGCCGTGCCCTTCAGCTGTAACTCTTTCACTGTATGTTTACATCTGTTTCTGATTTCTCCAGTTCCAGCCCCGTGTCTCACTCTGAGCCCCTTCATCATGTCCATCTTTCTGTCTTTCAAATCAGATACTACTTACACAGAAGCTTTCTTTTTCCACATTGCATCCACTCGAACAGAGCTCCAAATGTTTACAGCTTAGCTTGTTTTGTCTATGTCTTTCCATTTTTCTTCCCATGCCACAGTACTTTTTTTGCCAGTCATCATTCAGCCTGAGCTGAACTCTTGAAGTGGGTAGCTTGTTCATAATGTTGCACTCTCTGTCACCCTCAGTGTATTCATCCATTTTGTCTCCTTTGTTTACCTCCCACCTCCCCCAACGGTGTCACCTATATTGGGCATTCCTGGTGTGTTCAGAAGGCAGAAACTGAAGCTTAACTGAAGACAAAGATGGAGCGTGATCTCCTTTATCATTTCCATTCTCCCATTCCTTTTCTCCTCCCTCACACACTCTTGTGCCATAGAGACTGTTTCATCTTTTTGGTGTCAGTCTGCACTGCAACCAGAGCGTGCCACATGGTTTGTACGTTGCCACTCTCTCAGAACCAAACAGTGGTGCATGTGCTCTCAGCCCAGCAAAATGTATAAGGTAGTAACCGCATGTGTGGAGCTGCCAAGATAATGAATAGGCGACGCAGCTCATGCATGCTAATGTTATGTTGTAAGCAGTTTTGTTGACAAGTGCTAATACTTCTTTCATACTATCATCAAAAGCAGCTAATACAACAGCCATTACTCCACAACACCCCATGCAAGACATGATGGATTGTGACCTTAATATAGGTTAGCTGAGTTTTGAAAGTTAAACAACCTGCAATAAATCACAGAATTATTACAATGCGCTTTAATTGGTTAAGGACTGTTTATTTCCTAAAGAGGTAGGAAAAATTGGGTTTCTGCACTTTTTAATTTGCAAAGTGCATTTTCATTACAAATGGCAGTTTAATATTACCCTCCTTTGTCATGCAAAATATGCAACACACTGGCAATCTATTAATTGGACAAAAAATGCGGTGCCAGCGTAAATCCTCCTCCTCTCTCACTCTGTCTCTTTGTCTCTCTCCACTCTCTCTCTCTCCACACCTCTTTGGTGGTAAGAGGTGGTAACATCGATCAGAAATGAGAGACTAGGGAGACCAAGTTTAAACGGCCTCTCCACACTCCATGCCAGTCCTTATCTGCTGATGAAAATACAACAGCTAAACAGAGTAAAAATACACACAAAATAAAGCTGACAGACCATTGTCTGCTCTATGTCAGCAGCTTATTAAGAGATAGTAAATACAAGGGACACGCTGGTAATTATGCCTGCCCCCTGTTGGTTTTGGATTTCAGTTCTTCCTTTTAGAAGTGCATATGATTCATAAAGTCAAGGATGAAGCTGCTGCAGCTTCTCTTTTTTTTACATTCAAAAACAAAGCATAAAACACTAATTCAGTGTCGTGTAGGGTGGTTATTATGATATTATATACAATCTATAATACCTCATTGCTAAATTATTATGTACAATTAATTCATTATTTTTCTTAGCTTAATTTGTTAATGTTCTTTTTTAGTCTCTCACATGAATGTGAGCAAGATTGTGTTTACTGATGCAAAATTTAAATGAAGAAGTCAAACGTCACCATCTAAAACATGACTGGTTACATTTTGCTGTCATTATGAATTAAAGGGCAAATGCATCTTTATATACAGTTACGAGAAATCTTCCCATGTAAACATAAGATTTTGCTTTTCTGATGGCTTTTTTCCAGAACAAACACATGCGCACACATAGTCTCATAATCTCGTACATACAGGGGTAACCCCATCTAAAAGTCAGATATATAGTACCTATTTCTACAGTAATGGCTGGTTTTCTGGGCAGAAAAATTGAAGCCAATACTGAAAGGCCAAAAAAATCAGATGCCTCAAATGGCACTTGAAGCTGTGTCCAAAAGCAATGCATTCCCAGTAGACTGTCTATAGCTAATTTCCCCAATCATGACTTCTGTATTGGGATTTTAATTACTTACCTCATTTACAGGAAGGTGACAAGCAGGTTGGTAGCTGTCTGCTAAGCATTACCTTAGCTAATTTGAGTCATTTTACTAGACTACTTGTGATGGAGGTGCACTTTGAAGCATATGTGTGACAAATAATATGGCCATCTTCTCTCCAGTTTTTATTGATAAAATTCTAATGTTTTAAGTATTACTTATCAGTAATTAACAGGCATCTGTGTCTGTTCAGACAATAATACAGATCATGGATGCTAACCTAGCTTGCTAGTATTAGCTGATAAGCTAACTCTCTACCCTGTCAGCCACATAAGACGAAACCCTCAATGATAAAACAACAGTCACCTCAATTTGTATTGTAAAGGCCCTACAATAATAGAGAGAAAACCCTAGCAATTAGATGACCCCGTGTGAGCAAGCGCTTGGCAATAGTGGAAAGGAAAAACTCCCTTTTAACAGGAAGAAACATCTGGCAGAACCAGGCTTAGGGAAGGGCAGCCATATGCCCCTACCAGTTGGAGGTGAAGGGAGGGAGACAGGATAAAAGACACACAAACTTGTAAATCATATCTGAGGTACAGTAAAAGAAGATAGAAAACAAATAAATATAAATAATGAACATGACAAAGTAATGATTGTTAAGTTAATGGAATACGTTTCTTTTTAGTCTAGTGTAATCTTTAGTACTTTCTTTGTATGCATGTGTTACATGCATATCATTTTAATATCTTTGGCCTCACCAATCACAATATAAACAATCAATGGTGGGTTTTAAATCAGATTTTTTTTCTCTTTATTGGAATGAAAATCACACATGGGAAAACAAAGTGAATCTTAAAAACTGAGACTAGAGTGCAGTACGACTCCCTGATGGCAGCATTACGACATGTTGCCAGCTGGCTATGACAGGGTGCCACCCAGACATGTCACAGTGCTGTCCTGTGTCTCTAACCCCAGCCAAGACACACACGCAACACTTAACACAAGACACACACACACACACACACACACACACACACACACGCACTATATCCCCTCGAGGCCATCACTCACCCGTCATTCTTTGATGCCTTGTAGACCAATCAGGCACTGTCTCATGAGACGCAGTGTCACACATTTAAGGATGCATGACAAAGTGCTCCTTGATTTCCCAGTGGCCACAGTCTGCAGCCTGCTCACGGTTCTGAACACGCACGAACATGCGCGCACAACCGCAGTGTGCTCGCACACCGCAACATGCTTTCATATGTGATAGAGGATATATGTCAAAGGGCATTACGTCAGCAGTAGGTGGCATGCTTGGAGTTTGGACTCGAAGGCAGTGTCTTGAATCCATTCAAAGCTGTTAAAGATGGAGGGAGACAAGCAGACTTGTCAATACGTGAAGCCAGATGACAGGATGCTTGTCATTTAAATACTGATTTAAATCAAGTTACCTAAGAAAGTAATTTCTTATGCAAACTTCTGGGCCAGTTGGAAACTGAAGTGCTTTTCTCATGTGCTGTACATCCTAGCTTTAATGTAGCAAACAAAGATATTCGATCATAGAGAAAATAATGCAGCTTTATGCCTGTATAAGGCCATATGCTCTCATCCAGCTGTTTTGGATTGGACCCCAATTCATCTGGCAGCAGGGGAACAGCCACAGGCCACCAGCACAACCATGTAATGTAGTGAAGCCTTCTTTTATTTTGGCATTTGAAATAAGGAAAAACTCTGTCGTTGACCTGTGTTCTCTCCCCTTCTCCTTTGTGTTTTTCTCTGTCTTCCTCTTACTTTAGTCTCCTGTGTATATTGCATTGAGCCAGACTAAATGATGGGGCCTGTGAGGTATCGCTGAATGGTTTCCCTATTAGAATATAGACAGAGAAAGAAATTAGTAATAGCAGTAGTCTGTTTGAGCTGTGTGGGTCTCAAAGTTCTCTCCGCATGACCCATAAAAAACAGTGATTTTGTTCAGGGAAAAAAGCATTTTGGACCCATTACTCAAGCCATTGTGGTTGTGCACTCATATGAAACAAGACATAGAGGGTGGGGGTAAAGGCACGGAAAGGTATAGCACCAAAGCTCAATTGCAAACATAGCTTTTATGCTGGATGAAAGCCGAACTTCAATTGGTGAGAGCTTTCAGGGCCCTGCGTATGGGTTGCATTGAAGGAAGGCATACAGTAATGTTACAAAGCCATTTGTGCCACACTTTTGCACAATTACAGCCTTTTCTCTAAAAATGTGTTGTTTATAATAGGTGACCGTGGCAACAATTGCATCGGAGTAGCTTTGAAGCTGGGAGCACCGTAGAGAGTCAAGGCACAATGTGACGCACGCGACAGCGAAGAAGAGCTTAATCCTTATAAACCCAAAAGCGAATCAACATTTAACCTGCACTGTGTCGTGTTCATGAAAATACTAAATAATGCATGTTAATGGCTTTTGTTTTTCAGTCGTGAAATGTGTATGTGCATGTGTGTTTGAGGGAGGCTATCACATGGTCTGGCCATTTTAAAACGAGCGTAAAGCGCAGATAAGCAAAGCCCTCTATTAATCACAACCAATTACCGTGTTCTTACGCTGACGGGGGCCACAATAGTCTGACGTTTTGACGTTATCTGCTGTCAATTTACCCCTCTTTTTGGGGCAGCTCTATAAAATAAGAATTGTTTGTAAGGACATAAATCACTTTATCAAACTGTATGTTTTGGGATTGGTTTGGAAAACCAGGTGTATTTTGGTATCCTTTTTAATCAAAAATACACACATCCACGATTTTCCTTTTTGAGTTTGATGGATTAGCTTTTCTGCCGAATTCCATGGATGACATCCTGGAGTAGAAATCCAGGTGTGCGGATCCTTTTATATGGGTCCCCCCCCTATTTTCTCTGGAATCTGGTGGTGACTCGGTGGGTAATATCCCATGAAAATGGTGTGTATAAGAAAGAAGGAGAGAGGGAGAGGAGAGGGAACAGGGGTGTATGATTGTTTTTAAACAACAGTGGTTCAAATAGGGCTTTGCTGGTATTTGGGATATTGCATAAACTGAATATTTGTCTCCTCAACTTTATGTTGCTTTTTTCAGAAGGTTTTGATAGTTATTTCTGTACAATAGCTATTGTAACCCCTTTTATTATATTTAATAGACTACTCTTAGTCACCTAGTAGCTAAAATAAAATATTCTGCCACTCTTAACATGATGACTTCTGCTACCAATTTGCCAGGGAGGTGAAAAGTTCAAGTGGCATCGATTGGCCTAAAGCCACGGGGCCATATGTCCACCAAGTATTTGTAGGTCTCCAACTGGCTGTTATATATGTCTAATGATGACCTTAATGAAGGCACATACGGACAGCAATAAAATTGTTTTAAATACTAAAAGTGCTTTTAGAATTTTGACCTTTTTAAGTTGAAATGGTTGACAGCATCTTCCTCCAAATACAGGATTCATCACCTCCTGGCTATCCATCCTTCACTCACCTCATCTTTCTCTCTCTGCTTTGATTTCTTTTTACCATCTCATCCTCTCTTTAATGGGTTTCCATCCACAGGTGCAGTGCTCAGGTGCACTGCAGACAAAGCCGAAGGGAGAGTGAGCGGAAATGCTATGACTACATCTATTTATCTGCTGTCTGTGGGCATTCAGCAAACTCTGTGCTTTTTTTTTTCTTACATGCAAGGCATGACCACTGAAAGTGAAAGTACCTGCAGCCGTGTTCCGCCTGACCTCAGGTGTGATGGCCTGTCAGGAAGCGGCATGGAACACCTGGATAGGAGCCCCAGGCAGCCAAAACTACTATCTCTCCCATGTCTTACTGCTGTCTGAATCAGCTATTTGTTGTTTTGTCTTTTCACTCTGGATTAGAGCCAGCAGAGAACACACGAATGGTTTGAACTCCATTTCTGAGTCCGTCTCTTTGTGTGGCACCTCCTGCATTCTGGGACTGACTTACAACTCGCTTGTGTCCTCCAGTACATTATCAGTAGATATATTTGAAAGCGCGCACATACATATACATCATAAATATGTAGGAATCTCTGCTGACTTAACTTCTGTTTCTAACACAGCTGCCCACAAATATACCTTTTCATACTCTTTACACCTAGAGAAGATCACTATCCTGAGGATTTATAGATAGCAATAGACATTTCTTGCATTGCCCTGGATGAGATGTCAGAATTGATGGCATGCAGACTTTTATTACCTGGTATGGTGTATGTAATTAGTTTAAATATATGGGGTTGGACACGCATGGTAAAGGCTACATTTCTCACCCCGGCTGGATTTATTGGCCACACTCCGCTCTCTAAGGTCTCCTCTAATGCACTCATTTGCATGGGGGCATATGTAGCTGATGGGTGGGTTACTGTTACATCAACTGCTAAGCACAATGACTTGGGCCAGCTCATGAATAGCTTGGTTCAGTGGCTGGCAGCGGCCTGGCTCACCAACTGCCTATTAGCTATGATATGAAAGCTGCCTGGCAAGTGTGAGATTGATACTTGACACTTCGAACAAAGCTCATTGTCATTGTAATTACTATATGTTGAGTCTTAATTTCATGGTCGTCCATATTGCCAGCATGATAGGGCTGTCTGTTACTTACATCTTCAGTAACAGCTGTCTATTCAGCTAGTGTATCCATCCGCCTTTCATATGTTCAACAGTCTCAGAAACAACGACTTCATAATGACTATAATCACTTCAGATGTAATTATAATGCATTGCCATTTGTTCAATTAAACAGTATTTTTTTTTTTGAAGAAACATACCACTTTTTTTCCTCCTCCAGATGTCCAATCAAGTGTAAATCACAGATAAACTAATACCAGGGGACTATATGTGTTATGACCCGTTCACTGAATAGTCTTTAAAAGGAATCACTTTATACCAGTTACTCTGTCATTTGCTGGAGGGTCCATCCCATCTGTCTGTTAAGGACAAGCTGATAATGAAGTGCACTTGATGAAGTAAGTTGATAACGAGAGTGAGGCGGCCAGCAGTAATGACAGTGTAGAAGTTGAGACAGTGGCAGTAGCCTGCAGTGTTGGATGTTACTGTTCAGACTTTACTGACCTTCACAGATTCCAGTTTCCCATCCGACGCCCATAATCAGATTGAATTACTGAGGAGGTGTGCGTGCTTGTGCATTTTGTGTAAGTGCGTGTGCTTGCAAATATGGCAGGATGATCTCATTCACCAAGGTCTCCCCCTTCCTCCTTTAGGGGGGAACAAAAATAATCTTGCAAAGAGGGCTGTTCACTTTCACATGCATTCACGCACGCATACCCGCCTCCGACTCCGAGGCCAGGCAATTGGCTTGGAGCAGCCGAACCATGTTACTCTGCACACACGGAAACACATAAAACCTCACACTCCCATTTACTTGAACCTGGCTACTTGCCTGTGCATCGGGACAAATGCTGTAAAGCCTCCACTGGGATGTGGGATGAATAGCAAAGCTATTTGTCTAGTATCTACTCATCCTCTCTCTCTCTCTCTCTCTCTCTCTCCCTTTCTCTCTTTCCATCTGCCTGTCTTTTTTCTTTCTCTTTTAAACACGTGCAGTTTGTTCTTCCCCTCGTAATCTTTTTTTTTTTCACCTACCATCGTCATACCCAACTACTACATGCTCACCAACCGCCTGTTCCACCCTTCTTCCACCCCCTCCAGGCTAGGACACACCATAGAAGGGTCTGCTGAAGACAGGGCCCATTGACAGGCTAGAGTGGCAGTAACTTATTGTCTATTGATGGAGTGTGACAAATCATGTGGGAACGCAGGGGTGCATGGCAGTGAGAGCCGGGGTGTTGAGTACGTGAGCGTGCCTGCATGTGTACTTCATTTCAGATGTGTGTGTGTACCCGCATGTGCTTAGGCGTTTTTGTGTCTATGGCTCCGTGTGTGTTTGTGCGTAACGTCTTAGTGTGGGGCAGGCGGGCATAGCCGGGACCCTTCACAGCTCATTTAGCCCAAATGGGGCCACCTGGGTGGTGAGGGAGCTCAGCAGGGCGGCCCTGGCTTCTGGAGCCCCGCTGACAGCCCCCAAATATAGGGGCTTCGTCGGCCTATTAATCAACACAGCCACTCTGACAAATCACCACAACTGTGACCTAATGAGAGGGGAGACTGGAATGAGGAAAAGTAAAGAGGTTGAGACATGATGGAGGAGGTGGAGGGGGCACCACCAGGAATACATGCACAAAGGTAGAGAGGCTCTGAGCATGGAGGCTAAAATGTGACAGAGAAAGTGGAGAGTTAATGAAAAGGAAATGAAAGAAGGAGTAGGTTGATATTACGACTCTATGCACAGGCCATGGGGTAAGTTATGAGGTAATAAGGGTAGAATACTAACACAGTTGTCATCCGTGGCTGATCTTCAGCTTCAGCTCTCCAGCCATACCCACAAGAAACCAGCTGATTCGTTATGAAAGCCCAAATCATGCACTTCAAAATGTAGCAGAGTGGATTAGCAAGCACCCCCTCAGCTCCACCAATTCTCTGTCGCTGGAAAACAAATTAGGCCTCGAATGCTTCCTAGACACTTTTTTCCTTTGCAGATGCTTCAGAGCAAATTAGAGGTGAGAAGAAGACGTTTGATTTTGAAAGCAAACAACATTGATGTATGTCTTCTTCTCCGGTTCCCACCCTGAGGTGAGCTAGCATCTAATCTCTCCACTACCAATCTCAGGTCCAAATCACATTAGCCGGGATCAGAGGTGAAACTGGAGCTTTTCAACAGCAGCCTGTTCTCACTAATGAACCCCCATGGCCATCCACTGCATATTACAGCCACACTGAGTGAGGGGGAGAAAGTTTTGCAATAATCATTATGTAATTGCACAATGCCTCGGTTTCCATTGCCCTGACATTTCGAAAGCTCGATAGCAATATCTTTATGCTTTTCTGTAGGGAATATGTTTGAAATGGCTGAAGTGTATATGATTGATGGTTTTCTGAGGCTAAACAATCTACTTATTGTAATTATATAGTGCAGTGTCTGTCTGTAGTTTATACTATACAATATTACTTTATTTGCAATGAATTTTTGTGCCGTGGTCCCAGAATGACTCGGCTGACATTGGTTGCATTGCTTCAAGTGACCCAGCAGTTAAATCACTCAATGGAGGAAATAGAAAGAGAGAAACACCGCTCACCTACAGGCAACACCAACATCACTGTGCACACACACACGCACACACACACACACACACACACCATACTTCTTCTTCCTTTCTCTCACATTGTAGAAAATCCATGTCAAACCTACATTAAGGACTAAGCTTAACCTTTTTCCTTTTTTTCTGTTCATTAATATGCTGCCTGACACTGAACACTTAAGTGAATATTCAAAAGCAGCACCCTCTTATTGACTTGTATCTGTCTGTTGTGCTGTCCAGCTATGGGATCTATGTGATATACTAAGCCTCAACCTGTCTGATCCATTGACTGGCCCAGGATGGAAGGGCTGTAGAAAGAATGCACAACTGCATGCTCCTCCCATCCATTACCTAGGTTTGTTGTGTTACTGCTACTACTGTTAAGTCTGTAGAACAGATAGAGCCATCTTGTTAGGTATGGACATACCATTTGCTCTCAGTTCACCTCTTTTAAGGTGTTATAAATTGTGTGTAAATACTTTTTTTCTGCTAGAGGTGACTAGATAAGGAACTTTTCCAATTGATAAGGTCCATTAGTTGTGTATTGTATGTGTTTTTTTCTTTTCTAAAGAAATAACAAGATTAGATGCCACTTAAGTGTGTCGCTTAATTATAGATGTTTAAATTTAATTGTACAGAAACCAATGTATGCAGTTTATAACAGCATTTCTAGTCTGTGCTAGCTTGCACGGGCTGTTTCTAGGTGGATCTAAACACATTAAATGCCACAATGAAAAACTGGAGATTTGCTTTCTGCTTTTAAATCAGTAATAGCTGGAGCTTGTACTTGTTTTCATAACTGGCGGATGGTGTTTCAGATGTTTCCTTTGTTTGCTTTTTTAAATTACTGCTTTATTTGTTATACTTAGTTGAAAGATAAATATGCTTATGAATCAAAATCCACTGATTATAAGGATTACATCTGTTTTCTGATCGAGAGTGCTGCTGGACAATCACTGTACCACCACCCTCAGCAGCTGCAGCTATGTAATGCACAATGCTCATTGAATGCAAATGTATGAATGTATGGTGAAATGTGTACTCTCGCACTAACTTCTTAACTTTATTTACTGCCTGTCTGGTATTTTTACTTGTCTCTTGTTTGACTCTATATTAATATTGCCCTAAATAACATTATCTAATGTTAGCTAATGTTATCTTTGATCAAAACATTCATAACAAAAACAAGTATAACTGCAAGTAGCAATTTGGGGTCCAAGCAGTTAATTCACCATAATAACTCGCTGGGATCATGTTTGCACTGATAGGAAACACATAGTTTTTGGTTATTACTTCGAATGTAAGTGGTTAATAATATATTGGTCAACCTTAGAAAGTGCTGCTGAGTCCGTATGCTGTTGCCAGAAAAACAGGAAGTTGCAATATGATTTCCCTTGCTAACCAGGTCTTTAAAAAGATAAAATTGATAAAAATCCAACATGGCAGTTGTGTGAATTATATAGTCAGTGGGCCGACATGAAAAGCTTGCATTGGAAAAGCCCATGTTACCAGACATGAGAATTATTTGTTTAAGACAAACAAATCATCAGCCAAGACACATTTTATACTCTCTAGCTGTCAAAGACGCAACATTTTGTTCCAAATGAAGTCATAGTACTAACTTGGCTTGTGAACCCATTGACAAATATAAGTAAAATGCACAGTAAACAAATAAAAAATTGTGCATGTTGCTGAAAATTACTACAAATTGGCTTGAAAGGTTCTGACCCACTGCCCTAATAGCCTTAATCTAACAAAGAGCCTCATATAAGAATATTTCAGAAATAGGTAAATCCTTTTTTTTTTCTTCAAAAGTAGCATACAACAAATGATTCTCAGGGTCAGTTGTGTTCACAATCAGTTTTATTTTGAAAGGGAAATCTGGACATTCACTGGACAGTTATCTTTTATCAATTGGGCTCAATTGGACCTTGCATAGACTTTGTTATAAGGGGCTGGCAAGGTTCAAGGTCTGATCTGACTGATTCAAACATTTGTGTTTTCATCCACAGGGCTCAGTGCTGCAGAGCGCATGTGAATACGGCTTAAATTGTGGGGAACATTGCTGGAGACAGAACTTTTATCTGCATTTATGACAAAAGAGAAACAGCAGCTGATGTTGTTAACATATGGTGTTATTGAAGGCCACTTTCATAAAGTAACATGCATATCAGTGCCTTTCCACCTCCCTTTATGACACTTACTGTGGCACTGATGTGCTTAGTGTTTTTTTTTTTAGTGCACATTAGATCTTTAAATAACATTGGACTGTGTAATACGTGTCAATAACATAAACTTCTAAATATGATACAGGAAAAGGGTTTTTTAAAAAGTACTAATCAACATGTCATGCTTGTGTTCTACCTTTTTTGTTGGATGTGTGCCTTCAACCAGATCATGAGCGATGATGTTACCCTGCTCTTTTCATAGAATTTGACAATGTTTGTATTTTGTTTGTAAGAAAAGCAACACTGCCAGAGGGCTGTGTGTATGTATGCTCTCCTGAGCTGACAATAGACCTTTACAGCATCAAATCCCTACAAGGTGAGGAACAACTTAAAAACGTCTTTATCTCTTTCACACTGCTGTTGGCAGCAAGAAAGAGAAAGAAAAAACCGAGAGAGGGAGCATTATAATTTTATTATAAGGATAGACGGGGTAAAATAGAGCACATGCGATAAGGATCTGGAGATTAGGATGGAACCGAACAATAAATTATGCAAAGTGTTTGAAAAACACACAGCTGTAATTAAGTGGCATTTGATTTTAAATGAGGTGACAGCGAGGATTTATTTATCTCTTTAACCCCCTAAAACTGCCATTAGCATGGTGGAAAATGAACTGTTTGAAATGGTAAGAGAACAAGGCCCTGATCTGATAGACAATGGCAGAGCACCCCCAGCCAAAGACTAATACGTACACACACACACACACACACACACACACACACACACACACACACACACACACACACACACACACCATAGGAAAGTGAGATCAGTGTTTGCCTGGACTAATCGGTTCATTGCAGGCCCAGTGAAACCACAGGAGTCCATATCTAATAATGTCATTATGAATGCAGCCTGGATACCTGTATTTACAGTATGGCCTTTAGTGAGAATTTACACCTACACCTAATTTCCCCACACTTAAAAGCAAAGGTATCATATTTGCTGACACAAGGACGTGGGATGATTTATTTTGTGCTTTTTCAGTTGTTTCTCAGAATAACCTGTTCCCTGGTAAAAATTCACTAAATCTTACACTTAGACTGTTTATACAGTCAAAAAAAGGAAAGTACACTTTTACTACTTAAAATTAAGATTAAAATTAAGAGTTTAAGTAGCAGATAAGTGTTGGTGCACTTGATTAATTGATCATCAATAAGTGTGACCACTTCTATAAAAGCAGAGGTTTTGGCAGTTTGCAGGTATGTGCTAACACAATGGCATATTCTTCCCAGGAATGGATGTCCCAGGAAATTTCCCAGTAAAGGTCAGACCTTGTAGTGCCCAGAGAAATTGCAAAAAAAACCAAACCCCAAGCACTACTTATCAGACATACATCTAAGGTCATGACAGTGCACATAGAAAAAAAAAACTGAACAAGTGTGGCAAGTTTGGAAGCCTCTTCTCTCTAAAAAGAACATGGCAGCACAGTTTAGCTTTGCAAAGGTGCATCTAAACAAACCAAAAGACTTCTGGGACAACATGCTTTGGACAGACGAGACCAGAGTGGAGATGTTTGATGGAGAATATCAGCACAAATACCTCATATCAACTGTCATGCGAGGTGACGGAGGGGTGATGAGTTTGTTAGCAGCCAAAGAACCTGGGCATCTTATAAGCATAGGGCTGACCATGAACTCCTCTGTATATTAGCATATTTCAGAATCAGTGTGATTCAGCTTGGCTGAAACTTGGTTGTGCAACAGCAACAATGAACCCAAGAAAGAGCACCAGAAAATCTACAACAGAATGGGTATAAAAAAAAAGCTGCAATGGTCCAGTTAAAGTCCAGACCTAAACCGGATTGAAAGGTAGCAGAAGCTTAAGAGTGTTGCGCATAAATGGATGCCTCCAAACTTGAATGAACTGAAGCAACATTGTAAACAGAACCGGGCCAAAATTCCTCCACAACAGTGTGAGAGACTGATAAAGTCATACAAAAAACAACTACTGCATAGAGTCCTGTGAAAAGGTTCTTTTTCACATTAAGCAGAGGGTGGCTCCTGCTGTTTCAAAAAGAAGCTCAATTATGGAAGTCTACATTATCTATGATCTCAGTGGTTTCACTAGTTTATGTCTTACTGATTTTATAAATGATCGTCCCTATTTAATCAAAAGACGATAAACCTATTTTTAAAGTCTACTTTAGGGTGTTACAATATGAGTATGCGATGACTTCTGGTCTCTGGTCACATCCACCCTTCACTCATCTTGTCTAGTTTCAAAACACAAAGACATTTTTATTTAACCTTCATTTATACAGGTAGTCCCATTGAGACGCAATGACTCCATGAAATATTGATCTCTCTATATAGAAATGATATATCATTGCATGAAAAAAAATAAATGTGAAGTAACACTGACGGGTTTTGGTGTTCTTCAGTACATTTTTAAAAGGCTCAGTTAGAGGCTCGACTATGAATAGGTAACATTTTTAGGTACCTTTGTTATATTGTATCTCCTTTATTATCCTTGAAGTTGTACTTGATTCTAATGTGCTTCCAGAAACTTTTGTTTTATTCCAGTGTTTCTTCCTTTTGTGTGACTCGGTGTCTCACCATTAAATCACTTATACTAACAACTCAACAGCCATGACACAGTCTTTCAACAGTAGAATATGCTGAAATGTGCAATTCACATATGGCTGTAAAAATTATGTATGCATGTATGTATGTATTGCTGGGTTTGAACAGAAGTTTTGCCACATCAGTGTTTGAGAACGAGGCCTTTATATGTAAGCAAGCTGCAGTTTCACAACCCTCAACGCTCCTTTGTAGATTTTGCAGTTCATATATGCAAAAGTGACAGCGTATTGAATAAGTAATATAGTGTTTCCTGGTAACACACTGGGGTGAAAAAGCAACAGACAACATTTTCTTTTCTTTCCTCTGTAGACTGTTCAGTGGGGGCTTCAGTGTGACTGAATGCTTGATTTCTGTGTTTGTGCCTGCGTGTGAAGAGGGTAAAAACTACTGACTTTTTATCTGAATCATCTTCTGTTCATTAATTTATGGGTCATATTTTATGCATTTGGTGATGAGGTTTAACGGAGCAGACCCAAATCCAGACTCGTGACACTGAAGCAGATTGCGTGCTTTGATAATTACTCTTGAACGGAATCAAAGAGTGTGCAGATTTTGTTGTGACAGAGAAGTTTGGACTGGAGCACCAAAGGTTCAAGTGGACTGTAGAGAAAGACTGATGGTGCCAGTAAGAGTGGCGTGTTTGTTGTGGTGGGCTGCATGGCAAGGCAGAGAATGGAGGACATTGTGATTCTTTGTATGCAACAGGTGCACTAAGACTGAAACGAATGAACTTGTTACATGATTTTCCAGGGGAATAGACACTGAATGTAACTATTAAGAACTTTAAAAGACAATAATCATGGAAAGCAGCTAAGAGGAGTCTGGAGCTGACATCTGCACAGGCATGTGCTAGAACTTTTGCATGGTGTTTTACCATTATCGTAATCCACATTTTCTTTTTGGATTTCTTTTTGACTGTTGTTGTTGTCACATTAGTTAAGTGTGCATTGATTTGTGTGTGCTGTGTGTTATCAAATGCCTATCTTTGTCTATCATCCTTCTACTTGTCATTTTTTTTAATCTCCCTGATCATGTTTACATCATGTCTCGCTTTGCCTCATTAAAGCAGACACATTTTTGATCCAAGAGACACATTGACACCATGGAGCTGTTAACAGGTACCTGCATATCTGTCACGCTGAATGGATGCCTCACTGACCTACCATATGACTTTGTCTCCCTTTGTTTCGGCAGTGACATGCAAGAGGATAGGATGTGGCCATGAGGTGTATGAGGCAGATATGCATAGGCTGTCTTTAATCCATTTACTCACAACTCTTAACAATGTGAAATTACGATCAAGTAAAAAGGGAGCGCTGTATTTGGAGTCAGTTTTCAGTTCATCGTTGAAATAATACCCCATGTGGTGGGAAGTTTGTGAAGCTGTGTCAGAAAGTCAGACACATGACATCGGCGAAAGGAGCCCAGGTGGTTGGCTTCCCTAATGAAGGGCCTTGCTGTAATGATTTACTGTGGCAAGTATGAGAGGACACACACACACACACACACACACACACACACACACACACACACACACACACACACACACACACACACACACACACACACACACACACACACACACACACACACACACATGCTCACACTTCTCAGTGTTACAACTTCCTCTGGGGTGCTGTTTAAGTGAAAGGTGCCAGCCTGCTCAGCCAAGCTCCTAACAAGAGCCAAACAGTTGGGAGACTAAGGAGGAAGAAAAGGAGTTAGAGGCAAGGTACTGTTAAAAAAAGGAAAAGGTGTGGGTCAGAATGGAAGATAAGAGGAGCAAAGAGCTGTCAACCTTCTGGGACACATGCAGAGCTCAGTGTCTGTGTGAAGCAGTCAGCTAGTGGTTGCACTGACCAGCAGACACTTGTGTAGACTTGGCTGGTGCTTGCTTATTTGCTGTTGTCCTTGCTGTATATAATAATGCATTTGCAAGGAGCAAGAATTCTAACTTGGACATCACTCCGCAGAGCACAAACAAGGTCCCTCACCTTTTGTCTCCTGGAGCAAAATAGATCTTACCCACAGAGGCACAGTGAGCCTGTTTGAGGAAGGTACCAAACTGTACATTTAGACTAGCACTGTCATGCGCCGTGGTGCGCGGGCACAAAAGGATCCAGGCGCAGACTCCGAGCTAACAAAAAGACACTTTATTAAAACAACGAAAGGCGACCCGGGGAAAGTAGAGCAAAACAGAAACTAAAAATCCGGGGAAACAATGACACGAGGAAGCCGGGATCGGGACGGCGGGGGGCTGCAATAGAAAGGGGAGATGATTACTAGGGAGCCAGGAAGCGGGGAGAACATATCAGGACTGAGTTAGAGTAGGGGCTTACGATAGAACGGAACCGTGGGAGCTCGGGAGGGAAGTGTGGCAGTCCGTGGGGGCAGGAAGTCCGTGGAATGGCGAGTGGGCCAGGTGAGCGCCGCGAGATCCAGTTGAGCCGGAGGACAGGCAGGTAGCAGACGCCGAGTAGAAATCTGGACAGAAGTAGGCAGGTTAAACAAAGTTCCAAGCAGAAGAGAATACACACTTTTCGTGGAAGTCTGGTTACCACTGTGGGGATGACTACGGACTGGCGTGGAGCATCCGTCAGCGCCGGATTAAGTGGATCTCCGTGTAATCACCGGGATGGAGAGCAGGTGTGCTAGTGATGGCCCAGCCCGGGGGTGTGGCTACCCGAGCATCACGCATTCCACAGACCATGACAGTGCCCCTCCCCTCAAGGGTCGCCCCCAGGCGACCGACCGGACTGCGGCCTGCGGAGAGAAGCGCGGAAATCAGCGATGAGGGACGGGTCCAGAATGAAGGAACGCGGAACCCAGAGGCGGTCCTCGGGACCGTACCCCACCCAGTCCACCAGGAACTGCCACCCACGCCCACGCCAGCGCTCAGCCACGATGCGCCGGACCGCATAGGCCGGGTGACCGGCGACAAGCCGGGCGGGAGGAGGGGGCTCGGACGGAGGGCACAATGGGCTGCGGCGGACGGGTTTGACCTGGGAAACGTGGAACGTATGCGCCAGGAAGTAGGGAGCTTGAGCCGAACTGCCGCCGGGTTAACAACCGCATCAACTTCATACGGGCCAATGAAGCGGGGGGCCAGCTTCCGGGAGGACACACGCAGCGGAATGTTTTTGGCGGCCAGCCAGACCTTCTGCCCCGGCTGATAGTCGGGGGCGGGGGTGCGACGGCGGTTGGCATGGCGTGTGTGCTGTTCCTTCGTCCACAGGAGAGCTTGGCGGGCCCTGAGCCAGACCCGCTGGCAGCGCCGGAGATGGTGCCGAGCGGAGGGGACTGCGAGACCGAGTTCGTCTTCAGGGAAAAGAGGAGGCTGATAACCGAGGGATGCCTCGAACGGGGACAAACCTGTGGCAGACGAGGTAAGTGAGTTATGTGCATATTCAACCCAGGGCAGAAAGGTGACCCAGGAAGTGGGGTTTTGGGACGCCATGCACCGTAGCGCAGCCTCTAGCTCCTGGTTAAGCCGCTCGGTCTGGCCGTTAGATTGCGGATGGAAACCCGAGCTTAAACTAACTCTCGCGCCCAAAATGGAACAAAAGGTCCTCCACACTTGTGAAGTGAACTGTGGGCCTCGGTCTGAGACGATGTCAAGGGGAATACCATGGAGCCGGAACACGTTTTCAATTAGGGCTAGGCCTGTGTCAGGGGCGGAGGGTAGTTTCGGTAGCGGGACGAAGTGGGCGGCTTTAGAGAACCGGTCGATGATGGTGAGGATGACGCTCTTTCCCGAGGAACAAGGAAGACCGGTAATGAAATCTAATGAGATATGAGACCAAGGCCGGTGAGGCGTGCTGAGCGGATGGAGCAGGCCCGCTGGGTGCTTAGTGGACAATTTGTTGCGGGCGCAGACAGTGCAGGCAGCCACGTACTCCCTCGCATCTTGTCGTAAAGTCTTCCACCAGAAATGCCGTTTGAGAAGACCAATGGTTCTGCTCACGCCAGGGTGACACGAAAAACGTGCAGTGTGGACCCAATGGATTACCGCTCCGCGGGCAGCAGCGGGGACAAAACGCCGTCCGGGGGGTCCGGTACCTGGGTCAGGGTCTCCCGGGAGGGCCTGGCGGATAACCTCCTCAACATCCCAGGAGAGGGCGCCCACCACACAGGTTGGGGGGAGAATGGTGGTTGGTGACGATGTCTCCGTGTCTGGGGAGTACTGGCGGGAGAGCGCATCTGGCTTGGCATTCCGTGAACCTGGGCGATACGAGAGAGTGAAGTTAAAGCGTGTAAAAAAACAGGGACCAGCGGGCTTGGCGAGAGTTTAACCTTTTAGCAGTCCTAAGATAAATTAGATTCTTATGGTCCGTCCATATGAGAAAAGGCTGCTCGGCTCCCTCCAGCCAGTGGCGCCACTCCTCCAAGGCGAGTTTTATGGCCAAGAGCTCCTTATCGCCTACGTCATAATTTCTTTCAGTAGGGGTGAGCCGGCGAGAGAAGTAGGCGCACGGCTGGAGCTTACCTTGAGGTCCAGACCGCTGAGAGAGAACAGCCCCGACTCCGGTGTCGGACGCGTCCACCTCGACGATGAATTGTTTGGTGGTGTCGGGGTGGAGCAGAATGGGCGCCGTAGTGAACAATGCCTTCAATTTGGTGAACGCTGTGTGGGCCTCCAGGGGCCAGGTGAAAGGTACCTTAGGAGAAGTGAGGCGAGTGAGAGGCGCGGCGACGTGGCTGTAGTTTCGAATGAAACGTCGGTAGAAGTTCGCGAACCCGAGAAAGCATTGGAGCTTCTTCCGCGAATCCGGGACTGGCCACTCCAGAACCGCCTTGATCTTAGCTGGGTCCGTCTTCACCTGTCCTCCTGCTAAGACATAGCCCAAAAAGGAAACTGATGAGGCGTGAAACTCGCATTTTTCTGCTTTGACAAACAGTCTGTTTTCCAGTAACCGTTGCAGGACGCTCCGGACGTGAACGTGATGCTCCTCCATGGTCCTGGAAAAAACGAGGATGTCATCCAAGTATACAAAAACAAACACGTTCAGGAAGTCTCGGAGCACATCATTCACTAGCGTCTGAAAAACCGCAGGGGCGTTAGTTAAGCCGAATGGCATAACCAAATACTCGAAGTGGCCCAGTGGCGTGTTAAAAGCGGTTTTTCACTCGTCCCCCTCCCTTATTCGGACCAGATGGTATGCGTTTCGCAGGTCCAGTTTTGTGAAAACGGTGGCTTCCTGGAGAGAGCCAAAAACAGAGTTAATCAACGGAAGAGGGTACTTGTTCTTTACGGTGATGTCATTTAAGCCCCGGTAGTCAATGCACGGCCGCAGCGGACCGTCCTTTTTCCCCACGAAGAAGAAGCCCGCAGCGACTGGGGAAGAAGAGGGTCGAATGATACCGGCCGCGAGTGATTCTTGGATGTAGTTTTCCATAGACTCCCTCTCGGGGCGAGACAGGTTGTACAACCGGCCGGAGGGCAGCGGGGCACCAGGTAGCAGGTCGATGGCGCAGTCATAGGGGCGGTGTGGTGGCAGAGAGCAAGCCTTGTCTTTGTTAAACACTTCCTGTAAGTCGTGGTATTCGGGTGGGATGGAGGAGAGGTCAGGTGCTTGTGTAACAGGTGGGGTCGGGTTAGTGGGTGGAGCGAGAACTGCTGATCTCAGGCAATTCGCAAGGCAGAACAAACTCCAACTGGCGATCTTGCTTCCTGCCCAATCGATGTGGGGATTATGTCTTTGCAGCCACGGGTAGCCTAACACGAGCGGGGTGTCGGGAGACGGGAAGGTAAAGAACGAAAGCGATTCGTTGTGGTTCCCGGAAGTGACTAATGTCACGGGCGCGGTCTGATGAGTGATGTAAGCAAACACTTGTTTATTCAGCGCTGACGCAGGGAGGGGAGGTTCCAACAGAGTGAGTGGAATTTCCAGCTCTTTAGCCAGTCTTTCATCCATGAGATTCTGCTCCGCCCCAGAATCCACTAATGCGCTGCATGTGACAGTCTTTTTATTGGTTATTATGGCAACGGACACAATCAATCGGGGTCTAATAGTATTCAATGTGCAGCCCACCCGTATCCCCGAACCTACCGGTGAGCTGGTCCGTTTGGGCGAACCGGGCAGCTGGCGATGCGGTGTCCCGGCTTCCCACAGTATAAGCAGTCCCCGGCCCGAAAACGGCGTTCCCTCTCCTCCGGCGAGAGCCGAGAGCGCTCGATCTGCATCGGCTCCGGCGGAGGAGGAGACTGTGAGCGAGCGCACGCCGCTGGAGAGCTAAAAGGGGACAGGGGCAGTGACACGTGAAAGTCTGGGTGCAACACGGGTTTCGGTGGCTTGGACCGCCGTTCGGCCTCCCTCTCCCGTAGACGCTTATCGATCCTACGGGCGAGTGACACCAAATCCTCAAACGTTTTAGCCGCCTCGTGAAACACGAGCTGATCCTTCATCTGATCGTTCAGGGAGCGTAAAAAAATTCCCCTTAGGGCCGAATCGGGCCAGCCAACAGCGGCTGCCACGGTGCGAAACTCCACTAAATACTCCGCAACGCTACGCCGACCCTGGCGGAGCACCAGTAGCTTTTGAGCGGCATCATCCTCGGAAACTGACGGAGAGAAGGTTGCTTTAAACTCGTCGAGGAAGTCATCGAAGTCGCAGCGCTGTATCGGGTTAGCAGATAAATAGGCTTCAGCCCACGCCAACGCCCTTCCCCTCAGTAGTCCCACGAAGTGGGAAATCTTGGCCGCGTCAGTGGGGAAGGCGAGTGGCGAGCGACTGAAGAAAAGAGTACACTGAAAAAGGAACCCCCCACACTGGTCCAATTCGCCATGGAAGGGTTCCGGCGGCGGAGACGTCACACAGCGGTACGCCGAGTCGGGCTGTTTAGCGCACATCTCTCCCTGTTTCTCGCTCAGCTCCTGATACTGATCCTGAAGCGAAGAAAGTAACTGATCGTGTCGGCCGAGCATGGCACCCTGCTTATTAATAGCTGAACGTATCGGGTCTGCTGGATCCATCTTGGCCAGTCCGTACTGTCATGCGCCGTGGTGCGCGGGCACGAAAGGATCCAGGCGCAGACTCCGAGCTAACAAAAAGACACTTTATTAAAACAACGAAAGGCGACCCGGGGAAAGTAGAGAGCAAAACAGAAACTAAAAATCCGGGGAAACAATGACACGAGGAAGCCGGGATCGGGACGGCGGGGGGCTGCAATAGAAAGGGGAGATGATTACTAGGGAGCCAGGAAGCGGGGAGAACATATCAGGACTGAGTTAGAGTAGGGGCTTACGATAGAACGGAACCGTGGGAGCTCGGGAGGGAAGTGTGGCAGTCCGTGGGGGCAGGAAGTCCGTGGAATGGCGAGTGGGCCAGGTGAGCGCCGCGAGATCCAGTTGAGCCGGAGGACAGGCAGGTAGCAGACGCCGAGTAGAAATCTGGACAGAAGTAGGCAGGTTAAACAAAGTTCCAAGCAGAAGAGAATGCACACTTTTCGTGGAAGTCTGGTTACCACTGTGGGGATGACTACGGACTGGCGTGGAGCATCCGTCAGCGCCGGATTAAGTGGATCTCCGTGTAATCACCGGGATGGAGAGCAGGTGTGCTAGTGATGGCCCAGCCCGGGGGTGTGGCTACCCGAGCATCACGCATTCCACAGACCATGACAAGCACTCACAGTCACAGTGTGGTGGACAAGCAGCCTAATGATGTCTGAAATACCAGAACAACTGCTATGATATGCTGTGATAATTGCTACCCTCCTGTCTGCAGTACAAATAACTGTGGAATCGGTAGGCAAACACATTAATATGGAAATGTCTACATTAATTTGGAGCATGGTCTAAATTATTCAGTAATTAAGCCACTGCAAATTTACTCAAACTTTCCCCTGGATAACTGGAGAGAACAGAGCTTGAAACTGCCATGCAGTGGGGATTTGAAATATGTGGTCACATGATGTATAGTCTTATTTCTCCAAATAATAAAGTGCTGTCTTGCAGGAACACAAAATAGGCCATTAAACACACACGCGGTGATGTATACACAACCCAAACCATAAGAATTATTTTACTAAACAAATATCGTTGGTCATTACTATACATTGTTCTTATAACAAATACAGACGCCTCTGCCGCCACAATAATCGCCACCAGCACTGCACGTTTGAACTAAGTAACTTTCCTGTAATAGACACTTTTTTTTACAACTCAGCAGCACGCAAAAGCAGTTTAAAAAACATTTTCTTAATCATTGAACTGATATTGGGGAAATATGGAGGCCGCTCTGTTCAATCTGTTCGTTGAGTGTGAAACTGGAGCAGTTAGTTCAGTCTAACACAAACACCGAACACAGTAGGCAGTAGCTACCCTGAGTTTGTGCAAAGATAACAAAATCTGCCTGGAAGCAGCTCGAAAACTCATTAATAATCATTTCATATCTAATTTGTTTAACACAGAACTTAGATTTAAAAATAGAAAATTGTTGGGAAGATTTGTGTGGCTCGTCCCCCGAGGGCGAGTGAGATTCACCCCGAGTTCTTTCGGGCTCTGGAAGTTTTAAGGCTGATCTGGTTGATACGGCTTTGCTTTTTACAAATGGTCCTGTTACCTTCATCAACTTCAAGCTCACTTTAGGTTTCCAGGTGAATCTGAAGAGGTGGGGATGAGAATTAGCACCTCCCAATCTTAGGCTGTGGTTCTCAACAAAGTTTGATTGCCAACTCTAGGTTGGGGAATAGTGGCTTCCTCAAGTGGCAGAGTTCAAGTAACTTGTAGATACAAGTGAAAGATATGAGCTCTGGAAAGCTGTTTGGGTTGAACTCTAGAGATAGGGTCGCCCAGGTCATTTTGGAGAGGTATTATGTCTCTTGACTGTGTAAAAACACATCAAGGTCTCAGCAGAAGAAGTGGAGGAGATGGTTAGTGAAGGAGATCTGCGCAACCATGGATGGATGGATGCATGTATGCAAGCAGAACTCGTCAGAAAATATCATAAAATAAAAGTACTTGATCTCTTCTGCTCTATATTTAGAAACTTCAATTTGAGAAAAATACTTTTTTATGCTGATCTTATTTGTGTTTTGATTTGGAGCTGTAGACGATCGTGTGTTTGAAATGTCATATATGTGTGTTCCTGTATGTGTGTATCCATGCCCTTGAGTCTGGGTGTGTGTCTGTGCTTGTCATCTTGTGTGTGGATGAGGGCCTTCACAGATTTGCCCAAAGCCCTGTTGTCTGTGACCATCAAATGCAAGGTGTGTAGAGGGTGAAAGACACGGTTTGACATGCCGTGACTGTGTTTGAACTACATGTTCATATAGTCATACACGTATAAACACACACATTTAAAAATGTAAAAAAGTCTAAACATTAAAAAAAAAGAAAGTTATTCAAATTTGAGTCATTCTCTCTTTTACTTTTAAATGTCTGAACTCAAAATTGTCCTCACAAGGCTAGAAAGTACACTAACTAAATTAAGTTGAGTTTTGAGTTAGATGAGATTTACAGGCCATCTTCCAAAGTATTATAATGTAAAGACTGTTTATATTTTTGGTCTGTATTATGTAGAGCGTCTGAAAAGTACAGTCTGCTATTTCGTGTTTACTTGGAAATGGATTCGTTTTGATATTTTTATTCTTTGGTATTTTTGTCCTTGTTGCATTAGTGAGCATCTTGTAGCTTTTGAATGGACATCACTTTGTATTGAGATGGATCTCAGGTAGGGTCTAATACTGAGTGGCATCACCGCACCATGCGGACATACTGTAGATCTGACACTAAGTTGATCTGACAATAGAATGGATCAGTGTAGTGGCTAGTAAGTCAGATGGTAGAGCATAATCCTTTCTGTCAAGTCTCTGTCTCGTCAATATTCAAATGCCGCCAGCTGTCCAATGGCTGTCAGTTACAATCTCCCTCTGGCTTATGGCCTAGCTAAGGCACATATCTAAATTGAATTGGATGTTTGCTTCTCAATGGAAATCGAGTCAAAGAAACGACCCCCCTGGCCTGTATTGTGAACTTGCCAGTTACACCCGCTGATCTAGTTTTCTTATGTACAACGTCCATTACCAACTACTAACATGTCTTTGTTGTTATACCTCTATGGCCTTGCTCTTAGTTTCCATACAGTGGCTGTTTGTCTTCTCTCAGGTTGTGTGTCCAGGAACAGTTTCATTGAATGTGATCTAAGGGAATAAAACACTCTAACACTTCTTGTCACCCCTTAGAAGTACTCTGTGTTCTCTTCCATAATGATGTGTTCCCATCCACTCTACTTCCCAAACACTGTCTTTGGAGCTACAAAAATGAAACCAGGTTCAAGAGAATAACATGAGATGACATGGACTTTACTTGGCTGCACTGGATCCAAATAAGTCGCACACTCTGTTGTATACATCCTTATGTGCTGTACATTTCATCCACTGACCTCACCTCTACCCCTAACCTTTGAAAACCTCGCCTTAAGTTCTGACATCAACAAGAAGTAGCAACTTAAATTTCGAAATCCTGTTCTGGTCAGGTAGATAGAAAGGTTCATCCATCTTTGCTGACTTCAGCTTACACTTGGCAGACGATTCACTCGCAGCTGCCTGGGAGCTTGATTTTTAGTTCTTTCTCAGGTTTTGAAACATCATTCTTTCTAATTTTTCAAGAGACATTAGGTGAAGCTGAATCTTTTGTTGTGACTGCCAGAGTGTAGCTCATAACCTGACTACAAAGATCCAAAGAGAAGATATAACAGGTCAGCAGGATATTACAAGGATGGTACAAGTTTTCTGAAATGTTATGTTTACATATGCAAATCAGGTATTATCTATCTAACTTTGCACTCTGTCTGTTTTTTTAGAATAGAAATTAGAATATTAGATGAAAGTAGATTCAAAAGTCTTTTTCTGTTTTGTGGCTACATTAAAGGTTTTTACAGAGAGGATTTTGGATGTCTGTTTTTATCACTCCAGCATGCCAACAGCCAAAAAAAAAGTCATTTTTTGCCATGTTTTTCACAATTAAACAATTCTATTAATGAGGCTTTGAATAATGTAGGAATAAACCCCTCAGAATACAGAAATAAATAAAAATAAAGAAACTGATATTTGTAAATTCTACTGGTTGTAGGGATTTGGGGTTCAGACGATGAGAGATTATAAAAAAAAAAAAGTATTTTTTTGACAAATAAAATTCACAAGTAACTAAAACAACAAACTAGATATTAGCATTAAAATGTGTAAGTTGGTTACTTACATTAAGAAATTTTTTTGGTATTGCAAATTTTCATATTTGTTATGCTTAAATGTACAAATTGGTTCTCGTCTCGATAAAGATGCTCTAATTTCTATAAATTTATAAAATAATTACCTAAATGAGTCCTAAATTCTGCATAGTTTCTTTCCACCAGTCTGCACGATACCAAAATCTCAACATTAACCAAGGCTTCAAAACAGAACGAAAAAATAAAAGTGGTGTTTGCCTCTGATTTCTTCCCTAAAATGAATGCAGAGTTCACAAGAATAAAAATAAAAGAGGGAGAGAAATGAAGGACATTAACCATAGCCTCTCTCCCCATGTCTTTGTGTCTCTCTCTTGTTCAGTGCCTCTCTTCCTACTTCTGACACATGTCGCCCTGGCATGCATGGAAAGGCCTGACCTTTGGAAAGTTTAGCACTTTAAATATTTAGGCTTGGGTTATGATGGATCCTCCAGGCCCTGCAGCAATGTGCAAAGCCTCTGATTAGGGCTGCTGTCAGAGTCATTTAGCTGAGTGTCTGGCTCTCGGTGGCGCTCTCTGTTTGACAGGCAAGCCTTTTAAACAAACAGAGGTCCCAGTGGCAAAGCAGACAGGGCACCCTGTGCAGCACAAACACCCAACGCTCTGAGAGAAACCACTCAGCCCGCTGACAGCTGCAAAAGAAACCACTGCCCACTGTCTGTTGTGATCTTTAAGGCACGCTGTCTTTTTGCTCACTCACTTTCTTTCAAATAGTCTGTACTTGTAGCCCTGCCTCTATTATCCTGTTGCTGATCATTTCTTCTTCCTTGCTTTTTTCCCCTCCGCTCTTTCCTCCACAGCGATATTTTTTTCCTGACAGTTTACATCTGTTTTTTGTTATCCGCTCTAGAAGGCAGAGCCTTGCTGGAGTCGAACATCAAAGTTTCATCTGCGTTGTGTTTTGAGTAAGATTTATTAAGTTGATCGCCTGATGATCTCTGGGAAAGGCTTATGCTCTTAATTTGTTGAACATCACTACTCATTATCAGCTGAAATTTAGAATAGATGCTTTCTGTCTTGTGCCTGCATCATCCCATGATTAGGACAGCTTACATCGATGTTCACATTGAAATATATCTGAGCCAGCCTTTTCATCTCACTCTGAGACAATCTCCCGTGGCATCAATCCTGTAAATATATGAGTCTTAATATGTGTGTCCTATTCTGTATTCAGAGGAAGAGCCAAGTCAGCAGCTCCAGTATTAATACATGAGAAATGAGCAGAGCCCATAAGAATTAAAGGGTAAGACTCCCCTTATTAAGATGTAAATTCCGGGGGAAAACTTGCCGAAATGAGGATACAGAGAAGTTACTGTCAACTTTAGCCTACTTATGCATTTCTAAGAGGAATTGTTGTGTTGTAGTTGAAATTAGATACACACAGCAAAGCACCTTGTGCGTTTTTTTTCACTCATTTTCAGCACAAGATCAACCCGCCTCAACTAATATCCAACCAATACTTTATGGAACAATTTACACTTTTGGCAACATTATCTAGTGACAGTTTACATGGCAACTAACACGGTAATGCCGTGCGTGTGTGTTTATGTGCATGCGGGTGTACGTGTGTTTTTCTTTCTTTTTTTTATACCTCTCTCTACCTCTGCTTCTCTCTCATTTCAAATTTGCACTTAACACCTTGCTGGGGAAAGGCTTCTCATTCATCAACAGTGTTTGTCCCAGTGACAAGCAGGGCGCCTCCTGCATATCAATATCAGCTAAGACAATGCTGAGCCTGTAACCTTCAGCTAAATGTCATTCTGCTTAATCCTATTTGAAAATTAAACATTGAAAAACCTTTAGCGTACCTTCCTGTCTTCCTTCCTCCCTCGCTCCCTCCTTTATTGGCTGCCATTCCTCCAGCTTTCCGTTTCCCCCCTCTCACTCCCGTGCTGCTTTTGTTTTGCACACTATGTGACATTTGCATTGTTTTGTTTGTGCGTTTGTATCTTATGAACGTTATTCGGTGGAGCTGATTTTAATTTGATGTCAGCGAAAAAAGAAAAAAAAATGCAGGGATAACTTACCCATTTGTTCTGTTTTCATATACGTTCCACTAGCCCTGTGAAGGCTGCAAAGAGAGATTGAGGGAAAAATTACATGGGAACAGAGGAATCCGTGACCAAAGTTGTACATGGAGGGACTACGCCGCTGTTGAGCGGAAATGTTTCTGCCAAAGCATATTTGCATAAACAGATCGTCTCCTTACAGACGGTAAATATTACGCTGACAGCGGCTGCAGCGTCTGAATTGTCCAGTCTGTACAACAGAGTCTGAAGCTTCATCATAGTGCACCCAGAGACTCATCTTTTGCTATCTATGTAATGAACATAGTATGTTTTACCCCCTCTTCTTCTTCACACGCATGCGCAGAGCACAGCTTTATATAGCATATGATATAGTTCACGTTTGATGATATCGTGAGAAATCGAAAAGACGGGAAGGATGAAAGGAGACTCTGAGATTGCAATGAAAATGCAATCATTTGCAGTTAGACAGATATTCTTGTTTGGATGGAGTGTGATGCGGCAGCTCAAAGGCAGCCCTTCAGCCAGCTCTCCATATGGATTTGATTGACCACAGTCACTCGTCAAGGGATTCAATTGAAATACTGCGAGTGAATTACAAAGTGACTGCCCTTGATGTCTTCATATTGAAGCGCTCCACTCTGTAGCTTGAAGAATGCAATGAGGAGACATACTGTATAAGCAATAAAACAAAATCGAGAATAAACATGATACATCAAATAATCTCTCCCGCTAAAAATTAGTCACCCAAACAAGGAAGGTTTGGCAGATGTAATGCTAGCGCTTAGCCACAGTAAGAATCCAACTGACAGAAAGGGAATATATATGTATACTTGAGTATTTCTTACAGTGTCCTCTGAGTTTTCATTCTCTTTGTGTGGATACCCAAGAGTGTATGTTTACACGAGTGCAAAAGTGTATGTCTAACAGCGTGTCACAGTAGCAGAAAGTGCCGTGATACAGACCCACACAGCATGAAAAAAGAATGAGAAGAAGGCTCCCATGTGAGAAGCTAAAGCATGAAAGTGTGGTTTGTAGATCCTCGGTGGTGTGCAGCATGCACGCGAAATCAGCCGATTTGCAGCCATTGTCCAGACTTGCATAAAAATAAACAATTCAACAAACACTTGTTGAAAAGATGCTGAAGATGACTTTGTCAGATGTCTACACAAAGGTTGTTTTGCTTGAAATATACAAAAGGCACACTTTTATATCTAAATTTAGTTCAAGGGTGAAACTTTTAACACCACTGGAAACTCCATAGACGACCAACAGATTTGAAGCCATCAGACCTCATTCAGCAAAGTGAAACGATTCTCATGGAAAGCAATATTTGCATGCAGATATATGTAAATCATGTAAACATTTTTACAAATATAAGAAGAAAAAATCTAAACTTTAGCATTTCAAGCAAGCTTAACATCAGCTTAACATTTGTATCTCTAAATTGCTCAGTAGGTAAACCTAAATCGATCAATTGTTTATATTGGGTTGAATTCAAGCCTTTGTTACAGCCCCAAAACACCTCTCATTTTTCAATTTAGACTCAAAAGGGTGTTTAGTTTTGTTTTTTAAAGGCCATCATCAGTCAGCCAGGTTGAGCTCAGAAAACAGTGTTCATGGTCCTCGGAAAGCACATTCAGCAGGTTTTAATGTTTGTTTGTTTTAACTTTGACAAATATTAAAATGGCTGATGTTGTGTGCTTTGGTGCTCTTCAGGTGGGAGATGCAGGAGGGTGCACAGCTGGAAGATGGAGAGAAAGCGATGGTGGAGGAACTTGAGAAAGCTTTTTTGGGTTGCTGCTGCACCCCAGGACCACAGAACCCCCCTGAAGCTGATGAGACACCCGGAAAGCAGGCCCAGGGGAAAACACAACCATCTGCATCTGATGAAGGTTCTACCCCGTAACAGCCCACGCCGATGGATTTTTATTATTGTTTTTTTTTTTTTTTTTTTTATCACGTTGTAAAATATTTTTCTTGTAATATGCACTTGGAGCTCTCAAGGTATTACAGTGTGTATATATGTGGGGATGTGTGTTTGCACATTTGTAGGTGTAATTGGGTTTGCACATGTACTGAATTCTGCAAATTTGCATATGTGTGTGCATGAGAAAATGAGAGAGAGAGAGGGCAAGAAACAAAAAAGTGTGTGAGAGATGGTGCCTCCCTCTTTATACACATACCTCAGACAAACTCTCTGTGCTTTTCTGTGCTGCATCAGATGCATTTCATCTTTTTAGAGCACGCCGACAGAAATCAGTTCTGGGGAAATGGAGAGCCTGGATTTGTTTGCCTGGGACAAGATGGGACTGTGTGATCATTGTAGGTAGTTGAAGATTTTTTTTTTCCTTCCTTTTTTTTGAGACAGTGAGTGTAAAGACACTGATGTCAGCATACTTTCTCCTGGTTCCTGAAAGAAAACATCAATTTATTATGGTTGGGAAGCGAGATGAAGTATGTTTTGATAACAATGTGTCCTCCAAATCTGTCTGTCTATGAAATATCTGTCAGTATTTTCCCCATAAACTGCGTAACACAATTGTTCACTGTTTTTTTCCCATATATGTCCATATTTTGTTACTTATGAGATGGAGACTGATTTTTTTAGAATTAAAAATGAAAACAAAGGCATAATCCTACCTCACCTGTGAATATTCTCCTTCTTTACATACAACCTGTATATAATATGTGATCTCTTTGAATCAGTGATTTATAATCTTTGTGATTATGATATTAGTATTATGTTTTGGAGTACATATGTGTCCCCAATTATACCTGATGTTCAAAAAAAAGAGATTTATCAACTCAAATTCTGTTCTTTTTATCTATAAGAGTGCAATTTCAGCTCACAAAGACTGCTACACACCCCAGTGTCTTTGAAACAGGAGGAAACCATTTCCTGTTGCAAAAAAACATGTTTCTTTTTACCCTTAACTAGATTGTTGATGCAAATGTAGCAGGGTTACAATCATCAAACCACTTAGAGAATACAAAAGACAACAAAATCTTCAGCAATTTATTTCTGCTTTTGTCACACACAAAAAAGGGCTAAACAAGAAGAAAACAACATTCTTCTTTCCTTTTTTTTTTAATTTACTGTATTTAATGCACCAACAAAACAGTTTTATTATTGTTTTGCAGAAAAAAATATATATATTTAGCTAGCCAAATACATATTTTTTTTTGATAACTGCTTTCTGCTCTCTGTTTTTCGAGCGCCTGTTCACTTATTAAATATGTATTTCCACTAGATTCAAGTGATAGACTCAGAAGACAAGTCTCAATGAAAGTGACAGTTAATTCACAACAAAGTATTATGAAAAAACAAAACAAAACATGTTTTATAATGCATATTTAGTTGGGGATTACCACACCTACATAATCCTTTTAGAATCCCTGATGTCTTGATTGCATGTGTAGAAAGAATGAGCCGTTGCAGCATTTTTAGTTTTGAATTGATTACTCTCAGTCTCGTGCATTTTCCACTGTAAATGCTCACCATAGAATCTTTGTTTGCATGCTCATCCGTGTGTTTTCATCAACATGTGGTGAGCAACATGAAGAATATCTTTGAGCTAGAGCCATACTATATATGTTTGTTCCTTATGTCAACTCCCAGCTCCTCTTTGGCTTTCAATTTCTAAACTGATGATGCATTTGTTAGACATTTCCGTCCCTCATGCCCATACGTGTGGTCTACTGCAAGCACAGACTGTCCATCTCCCTTGTCCTGTCACACTGAGTGGTTATCCGTGCCACTTTTAGTTGTCATTTAGATCTCTCTGCGGTACTGCCATTGCTCTACTTGAGAAAAAAGATGAACTGCGACTCCCCAGAGAGACTGTTTCAATTCAAAGCCAATAAAAAGTAGGACACCAGTAGGACATCTGCAGCAAAAAGTGTGAAGTAAAGCTGCAGGCACCTGATTCAGGTGAGCAGTATGTGGCAGATATAGTAGTTTTTTAGTAAATCACCTGTGACATAGTATCAGTATCAGTCTGGCAAGTCTAGTTTCAATCAAGTTACCCTCCTTTCCCTTTGGATATACTGTAACAGGCTCTAAACAATGTCACTTTCTCATGTTTTGTAGGAACAGTCCTGTGTCCGAGTGCACCAAGGAGTCAGACTAAACTAGAAAAATGCTTGAGAACTGCCAGTCCATTTGATATTACACATTTCCAACAGCTTTTTCCTACAGGACACCGATGCCTATGGGTACGAGGTGAAGAATCAAAAAAGGGTTAGTTCATTATGTTAAACAGGACAAAAGGTGAGATGTAACACATTAGCAAAACAATTGTGTCATTCTGAGAGCTGCTGACCACTGCTGCCCTGAGCCTTTATTGTTATTATTATTATTATTATTATTATTATTATTATTATTATTAGTAGTAGTAGTAGTAGTAGTAGTAATATTTTATTTTATTCTTTTTACTTTTTGTTGTTAAAATGTTTCTAATCACACTTTACATCAATTTTAAGTAAAGTAAAGGTTAAGTTATCCTGATACAATGGCCCAACATTCACCATAAACTAACATCTCTTAGAGTATTATCCTCCTGCTTCTATAATTATATACACTACTGTGCAAAAGTCTTGAGCTACTTGATTGTTTGTTTTTTATTGAAAAAAAATCTTCCTCCAGATTTAAGAATGAATATCTTCTTATGGACTCAAACAAGTTTTGCTGAAAAACTGAATATGGAACAAGCAAAGCTTAATACTAAACAATATATATATAATCGGTATATAACAGTTGGCCAGCTCTAATAATAATTTTGTATGGCTTTGCAGGCCAAATTAAATTAGGCTGCGGGCCAAATTTGGCCCGCGGGCCAGAGTTTGACACCTATGCTTTATATGATTAAATGATTCATAGGTCAGTGTTAAGTGGCTTAAAGAAACCCATTCCTCTGAAAATAGTCAGGTACAAAGACTAGAATGACAATGACTGGAAAGGCAAAAAATGTCCATAGAACTTTGAAAATCCTTTTCCTGTTGCTCAAGACCACTTAATACCACAAACAAACAAGTGAGAATCTGTTCCTTGGAGCAAAATATATAGAAACGAGATGTGACTCAGAACGTTTGCACAGGACTATATGGTAACAGACCTGAATGTGTTTAAAATTGAATAAAGAATGCATTTTATGTACCCCAAAGACACAAAAGCACACATTCAGTCAGCCCGTTAGTTTATGCAGAGTTTTGAGGACAAACTTGTAGGCATCACACAATACCATCAGGAAGGTGTTGACTGGTCCACAGGTATCCTCTCTCTTTTTTCAGTAAGACTGCAGCAGACGCTATGGCCCACACAGAGTTACTGTGTACACAGATACAAATACTTAACAGGTGGCACAACCACTACATCATGACTTGACTATTGCTTGTTTATCTGCATACAGATCCTTATATGACTTTACTGATGAATATGCTTTTAATAATAATGGATTGCATTTATAGAACGCTTTTGGAGAACCTCAAAGCGCTTAACAATTCCACTATTCATTCATTCTCACATTCACACACTGGTGGAGGCAAGCTACAGTTGTAGCCACAGCTGCCCTGGGGCAGACTGACAGAAGCGAGGTTGCCATATCGCGCCATCGGCCCCTCTGACCATCACCAGTAGGCAGTAGGTGAAGTGTCTTGCCCAAGGACAAAACGACCGAGACTGTCCGAGCCAGGGCTTGAACCGGCAACCTTCCGATTACAAGACGAGCGGCCAACTCTTGAGCCACGATCGCCACACTGTTATGGGAATAGTGTATTATATTTTTGTACTATTGGATATTTTGCGAACTATAGTTGATTTATTAAATATAAATCAACACAGGGTTGCATATTTGCTCGATCAACTATGCTCCTATCACCGAGCAATACAGAGTTAGGATCAGAGAACTGATGGCAATCACACGCCAGAGAACATCTGTACAAGTTCCTGCAGCTGCTGTGCTACTGTCTCTTTAAATGGATCTTCCAGTCCGTTGCCCCGGTAACCCGGAAGCCTCACGCGCTCCATGCAGCATTGCCGAGAGTCCTTCCTGTTTTACAAAATTACAAGGAAGCAGCAACAACTGGATAGTCGCATACCCTGCTAATGGTGCGTGAGTCGAAATGAAAGTATGCATGCATCCGCTGTAAATAGCGGTTCCCTGCTCGATCCTCTCTGCTTCGTTTGGTTAAAATAAACGTCTAATAAAAACACGAATATCCTGCTGTACCCGCTCGCAGTGGTCCATCTAGGGGGCTGGCTCTTTTTCAGGGGATTTCTTTCTCACAGAGCATAAACAGATGTTTTCTGTTGTGGAGAAAATGACGGAGGAGTCAGAGAGAGTTAAACGTGTGAAAATGAATGCCGCTTTTGTAGTAACTTCAGCGCAGTTTTAAAGGAAGAAGAATTTCTCTGTGTTTGCATATTTAACTCAGCTGTTGCACGTGTGCTAAGTGGGCAACACGACTTCCTCCATGTTTTATGGTATTATGGCTGACAGATAGCTGCAGTGTTGTGTTATTATAGAGTAACTAATCACTAATTCATTCTCTTTAAGAAACTGGGAGATTGTTGTGTTTACAGGAGAGCAGGACGGAGCAGTAACATCCCAAATGTTATGGCCTGCTGCAACCTTATAGGTGCAGCATGCTGTGACCCAATTGCTATTGTGGTCTTACAGAGGGCTGATACTGAGAAATATTTTTATATATGGTACTAACCTAACTCATGCCCAATTCTTGGTTTTATTCTTTTTATTGCGTCACTTGACAGGATTCACCTCAGTGATCACTGGGAGGAAAGGACCCATGCTCTCTCATTTTTGTGCTGCAACACCAGCCCTGTTCATATTGTGGATCATCATGGCCCAGATTGCTGGCCAGGAAGATAGAGAGAAAACTACTGCACTCAAAGGTGAATTATTATTAATAATGATAACACTAATAAATAATCATTTAAGGAGAATTAGTAAAACAGAGGGAAACAGGCTTTACTTTTCTGAACCAAATTAAGGTCTTTTTCTTCTATTTTGACCTAACGGCAGGCACACCATCATTTCAGACTCAATACCACACAAATCAATAAGATTATGAGCTGTAATAAAATGTCTTTAAAATATATATATATAATTAAATTATATATATATATAATTCTTAATTAAAAAGAACAAATAAAAAGCTTTCTTAAATGATGGGAAATAGTTTAAAAGCGTGGTTTAAAACAGTGGTTCTTTAAATGTAAGAAAGAGAGCCACTGCATTTAGGATGAGGACAGCTAGGGAGAAATATACAACTTAACATGCTATATTCTTTCTTTAGGGAAAATTAAAAACTTGCTGATGCTGTTATGCTGACCTTTACTGACTGACTCCATTTACTAAAAGTGATTAATTTTAGTAAATGAACCAAAACTATGAAAGTATGAATCAACTATAAAAATATATTCAAACTATAAAAATATGAATTGACTTGAAAGGACCAAAAGGTTTGGGCATCTAAGTTATACCCTACTGGGAGGAGGCCCAGGAGAAGTCCCCCAGGATGAGGTGGAGGAGGTGGCTGGGGTGAGGGAAGTCTGGGCTTCTCTGCTCAGACTGCTGCCCCCACGACCTGAACCTGGATAAGCATCAGAAAATGGATGGATGGTTGGATGGATCAACCTTGATTAATTTTATTGTTCAAGATGAATAAAAATCATGGTGTGTTCGGTGTGAACCTTTACCTTGCCAGTCATGTCAGAAGTAGTTTGAGAGCCCTTAAAGTGTAACAGTGACTGATCACCTTTATGGCCCCTTCTCCCTGGGTTGGTCATTCTAAATTGACCATACATTTGGCCTAGAGTGTCTTAACTCTATGTTAGTCCTCTTAGCAATTGTCCAGAGTGTACCCTGCTTCTTGCGACAGTTGGGATAGGCTCTGGTCCAACCGTGATTTTGAACTGGATAAGTGGAAGAAAATGGCTGGATGGTTATACATCACCCCAGTAGACTGCTGAATAACCACATGTCAGTTTTACACCTTACCAAGACATTTTATGGTATCTCTCTGTTAGGATATGTTAAACATTTGTCTCTTGAACTTAAAACTATACTTAATGTATATATTGCATGTATTGTATGTGAATGCTCTCTTTTCTACCCACTATACATCTTAATGATGATTTAAGAAGACCTTTTAGCTTAAACACGCATCTGTTGCTTCGTCATATGGGGATAATGAAAGTAAAATGTACATAGTGATTTAAACATTGTGGGAGAGAAACGGAGATTACAAAATGAATGTGTGGATTTTGTATAATGCAGATAAGTTGAAAAAACGGATGGATGGATGGAGTTTGTGTCATTGAAATAAAATCATTTGCTTTTTTCCCACAGATTTGCTGTCAAGAATAGACTTGGATGAACTGATGAAGAAAGATGAACCTCCTTTCACTTTCCCCAAAACCTTGGAGGAGTTTGAATATGCCTTTAATGAATGTGAGTGCATAGATTTACTTTTTAGAACAAAAGCCAAAAGTGTCATGATGAGCTCCACGGTTTGACCAGTTACACAAAGCCTGCTGCCGTAACAAAAAACACCAAATCCCATGACATCTAGAGATGTCAAAGATGACAAAGATTAGATGAGTTATGCTATTTTTTCTAGTCTACTCGTAGCCTTCTTTGCTGACACGTGCACAGTTCTGTAGTGTCATAGCGTCATGGATGAATCTGCATGGTCACAACAAATTGAATGGTACACTGACCTTCACACAGATCCCGATAAGAAAATTTAGATCACTCAAACCCAAGGGAGAGAGATACAGAAAGTTTCTCATTGCCATAAGTAACACTGCAGACAGCATAGACATAATTCTTTAACTGAGGTGAATGTGTTACATTTTATCTGGATTGAGGAAAAAACTCTGTAAGGTCTGGAAGTAAATTCCAGGGAAATATACAAGGCTCTGTCTTTCACGTGTCAGCTGTAGTGGTTTCCAATGAAGCCTTAAAATAAAGCAATGTGTGCTTGTAACTTTTTGTTGCAAACTGATGAAATCCACCAGTAAGCAAATTTTGTAAAAGTCAGGTCAGATTTGTGTTAAAAAAAAAAGAAGGTAATACTTTTTTCTGCCTTGATTTACTTCTTTTGTCGTCTTGTGATCCGTGAGATTAAACCTTAGAGTGCTAGATGGGTCATGGTCCTCAGGTTGGGGAACTGGAATCATTACCGTTCGCTTTTGTGTTATGTCAGCATTTTATATTTAATGACAATGTCTCTTTGAGCAAGTAAAGGTGTATGTCATTCAACATTAGAGTAAGGAGCAGAGCTGAAGCCAAAGTGGTGTGGGTGTAAATGATATGAAAGTCTCTTTAGGATTCTCTTGGCTTGCTTTAATCAAACCAGGTGGAGAAAAGGGGAAGAGCTGGAAAGGTAGTAGTGCTCGGGATTTTGGCTTAGTATTCCTTTGTAGCCTTTTCCTCTCTCTCTCACCCTCTTTCTGTTCTCTGTCAGTGTCTCTACTGGCTGTCTGTCTGGCTGAGTGGGGGACATGTTGTGTACTCTACGGCCCGTCAGTAACCTACTCAGCCTTGCCCTCTGCCTGACGGAGCATTTGCATAACCTCGCTGTGCCTAAGAACAGAGACATGGAGACTTAGCCCCCACCGGCTATTATGCCAACACCCGCCAACCACTCTACCCCACCCGCAAGTCCCAGCTCAGTCTACCATGGAGGCAGAAACACATTCAGAGACTCTCCATCTCCTCTTCCTCCTCCTTCTGTCTCCTTTCATCCCTTTTTATATCCCTTCCTCTGTATTTCTCTATTTTCACATCCTGTGTAAAATCTCCAGCTGAAGAAGAGCTTGCTCTCTCTCTCACACACACACACAGACACACACACACTGCGCAGCCCTACCAATCTGTATGTCTTGTCAGTTTCTACTCAGGCCTGTTTTTGAAGGATAGCATTTCTATTAAAGCCATGGTGGCCCTCAGGCAATGTCTCTAGTATGTCGACACACAGTCGCTCTGGCTTGCAGGCATTTATATAGCTGCTCTCGGGCTACTTTAGCCAGAGACAGGTGGAACAAAAATGTTAATTTGACCATGTAATGATGTGAATACAGAAGAGGCTGTGTACAATAGTTTGCAGGTATCTTAATCACTGAAGATGATGGCTTCATCTTGCTAGCCCTGCGGTTTTCCATTACTGGAAATCCAAGGTTATGTACACCTAATTAAGCGGCCAAATTGAGAACAGAATGCTAATTATGACAGAAAAAGAGGAGAAAAGTTGAGAAAATGTTATTCCTTTGAGAGGATGTGATGTGGGAGACGGTGGAGCTGATCACCCCCAGCCCATGCATGCACACACACAGACACACACGCACCTACACAGACACACACACACACCTTTGCTACTGTAGGATTTCATTATAGCTCCTCTTTTAGGAAGTAGTGTTTAGATCCTCACCCCTCCACGAATGCATAATTGATTTTTTTTTTTTTCAAAGTACTTTTTGTGCACACTGCTTTATCCTAACTTCTTGTGTACCTCTCAGGCACAAATCTATTTTTTAATGCAAAGCGACACCGAACCTGCATTCAGGATTACAGGTTGTCTAACAAGTAACTATGAAAGCGAATGTTGTTATATACAGTGAGCTAGCAATGTACGATTTATCACATTGATAGAGGTGTGAAAATGGTGGCAATTTAGAAGGAAATGAAAAAAATGCCCATTCTTTTATCTTGCAAAGATTTATTTATTTATATCTTAGATGGTTTTTACGTTTTGCAATAATTGAGAAAATATGAGAGCCCCCTGGCTATTTGGGTTAAGTATGTGTACTTTTTGTGGCTTAGCTCTTGCAATTTTTGCAGTCATAAAGGTCAAAATTAAATTTAACACTGTTTAGTGTTTTATTGTGTTGTAGTGTCAACTGGAGGATCGATGGGCTCATTGCTAAGGTAGGGGTTCCACAGCCACATGAGGGTAATTGCTGAAAAAAGTAGATCCATTTCTGAACACTGTTTTTGTATCTTAGGACTGTTTTGCATTAAATACATCTTGAATATACTAAAAGCTCCCCTCGTTTCCTTGAATTATAATAAATCACTTAAGCATCGTTCCAAAGACTTTTCGTTTTCTCTGTCAATTCTTTTGTGTAGTAATGGCGGTGTGGCTTACTTGTAGCAATTTACGGCAGCGCAGATACTTAAGTGACACCTACTGTATTCCCACACCTGGTCCTCCTGGCTGGAGCTTCTGATCTGTGTGGGTTTTTGTGTGTGTGTAAGCTCTACTGCTTAGGGTGATTGGCTGATGCCCAGACAACATCCTCAAAGGAACTACGAGGAGCAGTTGTCGTTGTGCCTAATGCTTGCCAGCCGAACTTTCTCCCTTCATGCTCACACGCATACACAAAACATACTGAGAACCTTTCCCATACCCACTTTAGTCTTTGCTCTTGGAGATTTCAGGTGGAAAAGGCAGGGACAGAACTGTGGCCTGTCGCCAGAGTGAGCACTGAAGGAGAGGGAGATGGGCACTGTTAAAGAGGAAGGGGAGAGGCTTTTTAGATGAGTGAAGAGACAGAGAGAGGGAAAGAGAATTTTTACCATACCAGCTGTCCAGCTCTGGCCTGCCAGACAACCCAGAAGGCTGTTGGAGTCGTGACTGGAAGAATGCTGCTGCATCCATGGGCCTTGTACCTGCCAGATGGGGGGGATAAAAAATAAGCAGTAAAAAAAGTCAAGTTTAGTTTGGCAGGCAGATGTACGTTTTGATGTGCCGTCAAGAGCAGGGATTCGCCTACTTTACTTGCACGCTGTAATAGAAATAATAGAAAGGCATTGTTTATTATTATTACACGTCTCTTTTTGTCCCATTACATTTTTTTCCAACAGATGGCCAACTCCGCCATATAAAAACGGGTGAACCCTTTGTCTTCAATGCCAGGGAGGATCTCCACCGCTGGAACCAGAAACGCTATGAAGCTCTTGGAGAGGTAACACACTGCTTTTTCTGCTGGCCTGCCAGTTCATAGTATGCTTTATTATACTTCAGTTGGGCCATATTGATCAAGTTTGGCTTCAGCTGCTGAGCTTATTAGGATTATCTGTCTTGACTGGTGAGAAGATGTTGCACTGGTTGTTGTCTGTTTGGACAGCAAATAGGCTCAGACTGACACACAAAGCTATAGGCAACTAAAATACAGAATGTATTCTAAGCACTTCTTTAAGTAAGCACTTTGAACTTGCTCTACAAAGACAGGCGATAGAATCTACAGCCGCTGAGTATAATAAGTCTTTTGTTCACTTTACATTAAAAACATACACAGGGTGTATCAAAAAGCATAATCTAATTTTTAAAAAAAGCTCATTTTATTAGCCATAAAAGCTTGTGGTAAATTTAAAAATTCTTTCTGAATATAAAGTTTTACATGTAAAACTTGTAGTGTTCAGAAGTGCTCAATGTGCCCCCCTCCAGACACATGGCACAGGTCCATATAATAGCCAAACCCGTCCCATACGTTTGTGAGGATTTCTAGAGTCCCTGCTGTTGGGATCCCACCTATCTGCAAACATGTGAAATTTACGAGTCCCCTGTTTTGATCTCCACCGGTAAACAGCTGTGCAATTAAAGCACTTTGAAATCGGGAAATTCTTTTTTATATACTCTCTGTATTAACAATGAATCTTAGCCTTTTTAAACCAACGCTAATGTTATCTCGTTTAAGCTAAAACAAAAATCTCACAATAGCATACTTTCACAACTTTCAGCCAACGGATTGTTGGCGTTGTGACATCACTACTTTAGGGAAATAATACTTTTAAGTTCAGTTTTTGTTGCTCAGTTAACGTTGGAGCTTGTTTTTCTAGCATTACGTAGTGAGGGACTCACATCATGATGTAAGCTTTCTGCCAAACCTAAAGCTGAACTTTGAGAAGCAACTTGAAAAAGGTATAGGTAGTCTCATTTTCTTCAGCTGATAATCATCCTTCTTTTTATGACTTTATTATTTCCTCTGACCTGAAAACATTATGCTTTGGTCCCTTTTAGGATATTGCTTTACACTACTCGCTGTAAAAACAAAGTTATTAGGTTCGAAACATGGAAGTCTGGCACCCTGTAGATTCACACTCCTTTTACTGATTTTCATGATCTTGTACAAATGAATTCATATTTTTATTATATTTCTCAGCATGACTAAAGACTTGTCTTTAAGTTGAATCAATTGTATTTATTTTTAAGAATCTTGATTTTATAACTGTGATGAAGCCTTTGTGATGATATTTTTTTTCATTTTCTCTGATCATTGCACGGTTTCACCTTAGAGTGAATTTGCTGGTGTATCGACTCCTGGAAAGATTGTGGTATTGTGTTAACAGACATCCGAATGCTCCACACCAGCAAACTGACCACACTTCTCCATTTAAAGACGTGGTCACACTTCCTGATAATCAGTTCATCAAGTGCATTTGATTTGTGGCACCTGGCTCCTACTTACCCTCTTAATTGGGGTGGCTGTGGCTCAGGAGGTAGAGTAGGTCCTCTTCTAATTGGAAGGTTGGTAGGTTCGATCCCTAGCTGCTCCAGTCTACATGCCAGAGTGTCCTTGGGCAAGATACTGAATGCCGAGTTGTGCCCAATGGATTCAGAGTATAAATGTATACAAATAGATAGGAGCGGGTAGTGTTAAATACTGCTTGTGTGAATGTGTATGTAAATATGTGGTGTGTTGGATAAGCAGAGTGTACTTCGTTTTTCACCGACCTCCATAGTGTCATATGAAAACTTTTTTTTCATATGACTGCGTATAAATGTTAAGTGGTCATTAAAAATGCTCTCAAGTATGATTTGTTACCCAGACCTTCCAAACAACACTGTGTATATCTGTGCAAGTAGATCACAGCCTCTCACTCAACTGCGTAGCCACAGAGAGCAGTTTGTTTATGGTGGGAGAGGAGACTTTACACTCATCTGTAGGTTTCGGTGACTGTTTGTCCAAAAAGTCACTAGATGTGTCACTAGGTACTTAAAGGCACCTTTTGTAAAATCTCACCACTAGATGTGAGCAGTTTGCAGTCAGCTGAATTCTGTTTTCTCACCCCTCCCAATTCAAAATACAAAATACATCTGTACTAAGTGTAGACTGTCAGTCTGCTGTTTATCTCAGCTGTCATTACGTGTCCACGTCTATTTACTTCGGGGGAAGCTATAAAACTTTGTGAATGGAGCTCGATACAAGTTGACGAGTCAGTAAAGTTCATGGCTGTTCAATGACAGCAATACTGAGGTGAGTTGTTGAAGATATCCTGAGCTTTTTTATCGGCAACTGTTGAGCTGTTAGCTGCTGTTAGCCTTTGTTAGCTGCTGTTAGCTTGACACTATTGGGCTTGGACAGTTAGCAAAGAGGAGGAAGAGAATGACATGATATGTCAGTCGCGTTGTCTATTTCTGTTTTCACTTCTTTGGTGAAGGGGACCTCTTCTCAGATGTTAAAACATCGATATGATCCTTCATATCGTAGAGTCTGATGATGCAGACCCGAATTAAAATGAATGTTCTCTTCTCCTCTGTCTGTGTCGTACTACGCATGTGGCCAGTCTCTAGCCACATACATAAAATGCAGAGAGGTGTAATGATAGTGTCCATCTCAGTCACTGTATTTTCAGATGGTGGGGCAACATGGCGGCTTTCACAAACTGGTGTCTGCTCCTATGCATTTCTAAGATCCATAGGAGTATTTCTAATTACACACTAATAATTGTATATTTATGAATACAATTTTATTTTTTCTGTTAAATAAACTAAAAAAAACTGACAGTACCTTTGAAAGAATTTTGCTTTAACGAAAGGCATTATTTAAGCAGAGCTCAATATTTTCTGTGGAGCTCTTTGATGCACCTTTTTTGGATATACAGAATATTTTTTCTGTATATCCAAACATACACCATTATAAAGTTCACCTCTAATTCACTCCCACTGTTCCACAACATACAATATGCATTAAGATAATGAGACAAATGTTCTTTTGTAATCTTTTTCTTTTTTTTCTTTTTGTAATTTGCATTCCCTACTATGTTGCTTTTAATTGTTGTGAACATTCTTTGAAGTTCAAAGCAAAGTGATAGACCTGTTTGTGGGATTACCTGTTTTTTTTTTTTATGCTGTATACAGTAGCTCCTTTGAGAGCCGTCTGTAAATCCCCCCCCCCCCCCCCCCCCCCCCCCCCCCCCTTTCTTTTGAATGCTTGGGCGCTATCTACCAGCATCTAAAGAGGATGTAGAAACAAACATTTGGTAGCAGGAAAGCAAAGGCCCAGAAAGAACACACAGATATTTAAACCAGCTGAACTCGAGCATCTGAGGGGGGCCAAGCATTCAGATGAAGCAAATAATCATCAAGCACAATGTATGCAAATTTTATTCATCCTGTGATTAAAAAAAATTGACAGTTATATCTTCTTCAGAGAAGGAGAAAGGAAATAGTGTCAATCCCTGTTGATGTGAGCTTGTGTAATGAGAACAAATACTGTATGAGTTGTGCTTCGGGAGATTAACTGGCTAAGAAGAAAGGAGCACTACCTGAATAAGCAATATTATCTGTCTGTTGTTTTTAGGCCACAGATGATTCAAGAAAATGAATACTGTACCTCTCATACAGCTTTGCAAGTACAAATGCATTGTTTTTGCTGGGAAGAAATATGCTCCATTATAAATAGACACAACTACTGAATTGTATGCCTTTGGTTGTAAAAGTAGGTTATGGTGCTTAGTCAGCCTCTTTATGTGTGGGTTTAAGGATGTGCGTGTGTGTATGTGTGTGTGTACAAAGCCATACCTGTATGCTTATTTATGCAACTGTATAGCCAATGCATGCAAATGTATTTCTCCTTGAATTCTTACTGCATGCTGTTGTTTGTTTGTGTAGTCGTTTCTTTCAACACTATCATCCTGTTCTTTATGTCAGACAGAAGACTTTTTGCAGATGTCATGAGGGTAAATGTGGAACAACACTCTATGCAGACAGCTCTGTTATAAGCCAACTCCACTCCACAACACACCCTAATGCCCTCTATCAGCCAGCCACCTGAGACGGTCTGAGAACTAGCTACATTCAGCCCAAGAGCTGTGTAAGATGGCACAAGGACATGGGTGCATGTGTTTGCCCCTGGCAGTGTGAATAGAATAGCTTCATCATTGCCCCCTAATGTTCAATCAAATTCCTTTCTCTCCCTCCCTTTCTCCATGCCTCTGTCCATTTCTCCCTCTCTCCTTCCTTTCTTCCTTTTACCATCACTGTATGCTCACAGTTCTGCATTTTGCGTGGAGGACTCCTTGTATGTGCACGTGCATTCGTGTGTCTGTGTGCGCGGAGGCGGGAGGGTGGCGGCTGTATTGTCAGACACATCACAGCACCAGATGTCCAATTTGCACTTCAGCCTCGTCTGAATGGAGGGACAGATAGAAAGAGGGAGAACGAGAATGTTGGTGTGATGGCCTCCAAGCAAAAGAAAGAGATGGGAACAAAATTTTGGTTGAGCACAAGAGCAGCAAATAATTTTTGATGTATAAAAAAATCATTCCGAATTTCTGCCATATAATGTTGGTATTATGTAGAGAGATTTACAGATGGTATGTGAGAGAAGTTCCACCAGTCCACTTTGTTCGGAGACCACTGGTCATATTTCTCTGCATATGAGTGAGGGGGGGAAATACGTGCCTGGGCTGTGGTTCCAAAATCAAGAAATGCTACATAAGGTTAGATAGCGCCCTGATTTTTAGATCTAGTAAAATAAATGAAATACTTATAGTACGCTATATAGCAGACTTTTAGTAGAAGGTTATTCCTCAGATCCATAAATTGAAAACCTTTAAATGTACTCAAGAAGCATCTGTTTATTAATAATATGAACTATGTTTTGTAAGGGAAGCTAGGTTATTCTGTACAGATAGGACTGGAGAAACCCACCTGAAAACCCCACACACTACTGGTATAGTGACATTTCCCATTTTTGGCTCTCAGTGTTATCATTATGGCATATTACGGCTTAATAAAGAGTGGGCTATCTGTGCAATGTTATTCAATGCAGCAGGGTCACCTCAGCCTGTGTAGGTGTCAGTTGTAGTCTAATTCCAGTGATTTGGTGATGAATCTCTCTGATAGGAGACAAGCATAGGGTCTGGCCCAGATGGAGCTCTATTAAGCTGTTAATAAATGAGGATTCTTCTCTGCTCTGTCTGCATCTGTCGAATGGAAGGCAGTCACAAATTTGTAAACACACACACACACAGTCAGAATATTATAATGAAGTAAAGCTAGCCAGATGGCTGAATTAGAGAGCTGTCTCTCTCTCCCTCTCCCCCTCTCTCGCTCTCTCTCTTTCTCATTTTCTCACTGTCTCTTTATCTCTCTCTCTCTTGTCTCATACAATATCTACAGTCCCTCTGTTATCTTTTTTTCTCCTCCTGTCTCACTCTGTTTCCACATTATGGATATTGGTTGTCATATTGGCGACTTGCTAGCCAAGGTTTCGGGCACTGGTGCTAGAACAAGTGAAGGGTATAAAATGCGTGGTACAAAAGTCTGAGACCAAATGTGAAGATACTTTTAAATGGCATTAATTATTTATAATTAGAAATCATGATATGAGCTGTGATCTGAAATTAAAATTCAATCTTTGAAAAAATGTCTTAGTATTTAATTACATAATGTGCTTGAGATAGGCCTGTGTGCAAAATCCATGTTTTCCAGTATGATTGCTTTTTGTGGTGTCAGGAAAGCTCGCTGTCCCTGCATATTTTCCCTTGTGTTGAGCTCAGGTGTGTGTAAATGCCTCTTTTGTTTTTTCTCTTTGTTTTCTTTTTGGCCTTCACATACTTCTTGAAAACCTGCGAGGTTTGTTTTGGGTTATTATCCTGCATCATTATAAATCCCGCTGCGCAAATATTCAATAAGAAGGTATAACAGGTTTCTAACAAAAAACTGTAGTCAGCCAAAAGAAAATCTTTGGTGATTATAATTGTACCTAGTCTTAATCCAATGAAATTGTTCAGTGGGTGGGTTAATATCTGGATTAATTTAATCTAACACAGTGTGTGAATTGCACTGTACATACTGTCTTGGGTCTGTGAACTTGTAACTTTGGCTACCATAATAATATTAAAGAAACAAATACAGCGTTGTTGTGTTCAGCACTGACATCCTAACACTAGCAAATTAACCTGCTGTTTTAAATCATGTTGACTACTGAACTGTTATTTGCAAACTTTTATATAGTGTAAAAATTTGCAAATAAGTGTAAAAGTGTAAAATAGTGTAAAAGTGTTTTTGCCTCTAAATTTTAACGAGACAATTTCTGTGACACAGTGTGACATAATAATGTTTAAAAAACAAAGGAAGGAGACAAAAATTGTGGAGGTGTTCAAAGAACAGAGCTTGAATATTACTCATACAATAAATCTGCGCTCAACAATGTGGAATGTTTTCCCCCACATCTCCTTTATATTTAGCCTGCTTGAAGTGTTTGGCCTTTGATTTTACTGCTTGTCCTTTGAGAGTAATGGTAGATGCCCCTTATCTTAAAGTACTTTTGCTGATGAAAGTTATGATTAAATTGCTGTACCTTTAATAACTGGCCATCAGTCTAGAGTGTAGCCTGCCTTTTTCTCAGTCTCAGTCCTCCCAGAAAATAGGCATTATTCCCAAATTGTTGAGCTATGCTCTGCTGGAGTTACTGTATACCCAGTCATGTTGCTGACCCGTTGCCAGTTAAACAAGTTACCTGTGAGATATTGCATCTTTGTTTTTTAACACTACCCAACCTTTGTAATCAAATTCTTTGACAGTGTTTTTGAAAATACACTGAGAAACTACTCTTTTAGTTTTACTCTAGTCTTCAAAGAGCATCCAAAGAAAAAAGCAGTCATATACTTGACTTATTTTGAGAAGTAGGGAAGTAGTGGTGTAATAAGAAATATTATTTACTATTAACTGGATTCACAGGCTATTCAATCAGATGTTTTATTTTACATTTTTGTTCTGTTAAACAAACTTTGAAGCATTCTTTCCCCATTTTGAACAAGAAATGGATTATGTTCTTTGCTTTTAGAGGTTCTTTGAGTTACCCATAAAAAGTCATTGAGCAGTCATTAAGTGTTGCATCCAGCCAATGATGGAAACCCTGGAGACAGGCTTCCATACTGTACTTAAAGCACCAGGAGGCCCCATAACAGTTGTGGACCATTTTGTTGGGAAGCTAATGGGATCTCTCTAAAGAGGAACTATAAATGACAGCTGTCTGCCCTGAGCCACCGACTGCCATCACGTATCCATTCCCAAAACACTTTAAAACTGCTGCTGCAGCTTTTGCGAGAGCACGAAGGAGGAAGCAGACACATCCAGACAAAAAAAAAAATGGTTGCAAGGAGTGGGTGAGGTGGATTTGAGTTGATGAAAGAAAAGGGAATTGGGCAGGGGATGGGGGTGGGGGTGGAAGGGCTGTTGGGGAAAAGACAGGAGAGCTGGTAGTTACAGCAAAGACATCTGTCGCTGCTGCCGACACCCACCGAGGCATACAATACCTTAGTTTGAATTAGCCCTCTGCCGGCTTCTCAGTTAACACCTGAGGAGGTCATTATGATGCCATTAGGATGAGCAGTGCAGGGAGGGCAGAGAGGAGTGAGAGAGAGGGATATCCACGCTAAGTGTAAACAGTCTGTCTGTCTGTGTCTGAGAACTTTCTCTTCCCCTGGAGAGCCCTCTCTCCTCTGACAGAAGAATGACAGAGACCTCATGGGAATTATAGCATTCTCCCTCTCTCTCTCTCTCTCCCTCTGTCTCTCTCTCTTTGTTTCCCACGCGGACTGACAGATCACAAATTCACAGCAATAGGGCCTATTTTAATACATTTTCTGTTGGTACATGAGGCTGACTTAAAATAAACAACCTTTCTATTGCCTCACGCTCACTCTCATTTTCACAGTATCTCTCTTTCTGAGTATGCTTTGCTGTTGTTGCCGCTGTTGTTGTGCTGCATTGTTCAGGGGGATTTTCTTCTTTTTTTCTCCCCTCTTTTTCTTCCTTTCCTCTATTCTCTGGAGAAGAAGGAATGCTTTTCTGGGTGCAGTCAGTGATACGGCACGGAGCAGCTCTTTCAGTTTCATTATATAAACAGCTTTGATGCCTCTTCTTGCTCTCTGGTTTCTATGGCTAAGTGGCTTTGGGAGAGGGCTCTGGACTAGAGAGACAAGAGGCATGTGTGCTTCTGCTTCGGTTTCATGTGTATGTGTGTATACAGTATGTGTCTCTGTCTTTACTATGTCCTCACACGTGCCTTCTTCCACTTAAATATAGTTTTGCAGATGAAGAAGTGTGGCCTCAGTGGCCTCAGTAAGTGTTACAAATGTTTCTAATTACATTGTTTTAACTTCCTGAAACTGGCTCTCAAACTTAAACTCTGGATTATTTAAAGGTTGAGACTGAAAAACAGCTAAAAATATGTTATTAAAAAATAATTAATACATACAAACAAATTGTATTTCATGATTTTGTCTGTGGGCTAATTTTAGATTATGACATTCTTTTGCTTCCTTGTTATAACCCCAGTTTTTGTTCCCTTTGCACTGAGCATCAAAACCATTTCCTGCTTAATCACTGTCGTCCTCTCGCTCCGATCCTTCTTTTCTCTTAATATTTGCTTTGCTTTCCCTTATTCCTGTTCCTCCTCTTCCTGTCTTGGTTCTCTTACTCCCAATATTTGTTATTTTGTGTTTCTGGGAAGATTGAGCTGCTTATTGCCCCAGGTGCGGTCAGCCAAACCAGGCATGACTGTTGCAATCAGTGGGAGAACACACACACACACACAGACACACACACACACACACACACACACACACACACACACACACACACACACACACACACACACACACACACACACACACACACACACTTAATGTGGGAGGTCCTCTTCTCTGTGAGGAGTTTAAGAGTATATCTACTTGCAGCCACGATGGTCTTCATTAAGACCTTGGCGTGGTGTTTGTTTGTGAGCGATGAGGAGACTGTTATGGGGATGACCAGGAGTTTGCGAGGAGCTGATGTCACTGCCCACCCACTTAAGGGCCTCTTATCAAGGCCATGCACTGCACTGTTCTCTCTCTCTCCCACATCCCCTCTTCAATTACCCCTTCTCCTCTCAGCTGTTCACCGCTGTGGGAGCTGGCACGAGACTATGTGTCCTGGGGATTTCTTCACATCCCTCCCTTCATGTCTTCTTTCTTTCCTCCTGCTGAGCTTCCTTCTAAGTCCCTTCCTTCCTCTCTGATCCCCCTCTTCATGGTTCATCACCGCAATGCTTCCTCTACACAAACCACAGACATAGAGGCGACCTCGTACTCCAAAGATTGTCCCAGGATCTGCGTATATTTATCACAGGCATGTGGAAAGTTTGTTTTATTAGTATAATTTATCATCATTTACATTCTGTCTGAGTTTGTTTCTCTGAAGGCTGAAAAAAAAAAACCCAAGTAAAGGGTGCAGATACAAATGTTTTGCAAACTGACACACTTGTGTGTGTCCCTGAAGATAACATCATGTAGTGTGGGACTTTGACCTCAACCTTTTACAATAGTCTAAACTAATGTAATTTAAACCTGCGCTGCCATTTAAAATAATGCTGTGCCTGTGTCTTGTTAGCCTGATAATACAAGCGAATTGCAGATAAAAAGATCATGGTAGCATTTGTGGCAGTGAAACCTATTGATTTCACTCCTATAAACATGTTTCTGTGTTTCTCCATCTCATTCCCTTGCTTCCCCTCTCTTTGTGTGTCTTAATATTACTTGCCAAATCAGTTCCTCGTGCTTGTCTTATCGTCTGATGCTGACAATGTAGACACTCAGAGTTGCATCCTGCAGGCATTTTCATTAAAGCACTAATACACATTGGTAATTAGGTGACAAAGAGGCCTCTCTTATTGTACTGATCAGCTGCTGAGACGTAGTCCTCGGAGGCCGGCACAGAAGTAGGTTGCCTGTGTATGTGCGTGTTTCAGTGTGTATCCAGTCTGTGCCATTGTTACTAAGGAATTCGGATGTTGTGTGGTGGCACTGTCCCTCTTTAGCTCTTATTGGATCTTGACATTATAAACTAAAGAGAATTGATACGATGACCCAGCAGTCCATTGAATATTATTTTCCTATTTATAATCTACATTATCTTTTATGAGTGGAAACATATTCATGCAGTGAAACTCTTGCATTTCCCCGCACACACATTTTTTCTCCTTTCCCTATTCCCCATCACTCTCTCTGCTTATTTTATATCAGATGTTTCTTGAGCCACCTGAGGCACAGAACAAATAACATGCTGCAAATGAAATTTCCTGTGAAGCTTATTGATGTCATTAAACACTAGCATACTGAGGCCCAGAATCATTTTAGTCTTCATCAGACCAGCTGACATTTTAGTGAATTAGCTGTGAGGTTCTGTGGGGGTGAGGTGGGCTTGTTTTAGCTCCTCTACCACCACCCTCCCATAGGGTCAAATGGTAGAATCAATGATTTCATTTGGTCTGTCTGCTGGCCTTTGATTGGCTGGCATAAGGCCAATATGTGTCTGATTCATAATGTAATTCTTGTGTTTTGCTCTTTAAGGAGTATCCTACGTTAGCACTGAGTTTATTTTGGGTATAACGTTACAGTTTTGTGATTATCATTAAATTCATGTTTGACGCGAAAGCTGCTCTTTGTATTATTTATTTATTTGTGAGTTCGTAATTTGCATTTGACCTTGCTGTTCCAAAGATCTATTAAGTAAGTTTGGTACATGCAATTTTAGAGATCTGCATAATTTCATTGTTCCATGGTTGACATAAAACAATGAAATGTGGTCTAAAGAATTAAAGAATATTTATTTATTTGTTTATTTTTGTGCCAAAAGTTGCAAAAGCTGAACACCTCATGTCCCTTAAATGTTGCGTTACTGTTGTTTGTTTGTTTGTTTGCTTTTCTTCTAATTTCTCTGTACTGATTCAGAACATTTTTGCACTTGGCATTGTAGCACTGAGCAGCGATCCTTTCCCTTCTCTAAATAAGTAATTTCATTAGTACGCACAGGAAGTTTGCTGGGTTCTGCAAAACACTGGCAGCTTGTGAAGGTCAATTTGTATGATTTGACATTGTTTGGATTTATAAATGGATATATATTTTTTTAACTTGTTAACCAAACATTTCATTTAGTAAAAGATGCAATGACCAATCCCTGTTCCGCTTGTTGTGTGCATGTCTGCTTTCTGGTGTTTTTTAAGTCTCAGCGCAGGTTTTCTCCTTTCCACACATTAATGTCATTTGGGCATCATCCCGCTCCGTGCGGCGAGACATAACAGTGTCTGGTTGTTGCTTGTTTGTGTTTGGGGGTCGATGGGTTCAGCATGACTCAAGCTCGGGCGCGCTGCGTAGCTGTGGCACCTCGGCTGGCCTTTGGTTTCCTGATTTAGTAAGACTAACACTTCTAAAACAAACCAATGTGAGCCTCCATAGCAGCAGCAGCTCCCTCTGTGGTCCATCAACCAAACACAATTGTTGTGACATGTACAGGACAGAGAGTTTGTCATAGCATGCGTTGAGACATCATAACAGCGTCAATAGCTCTACTACATCTTACTGCTAGCGGTGGCGTGCCTTGCCATCTATTATCACTGTTAACTCCTCTGTCTCTCTCTCACACCTGATCAAAAATTGAAATCTGTTCCGAGTGCTTCTCTGTGTTCTCAGCTGAGCAGGACAGGGGGAGAAGAAGAAAAAAAAAAAAGGAAAATGGAAAAGAACGTTGTTAATGTCACTGAACCATGAAAGGCTTGGCCCGGGGTTGGAATGACTCGGTATATAAGGTTCTTTAGTGCTGTGGCTGCGGGGATAAACATAACTTACATCAGCCCTTCGCTTGTACAGGAGATTTCCTCTCCTGGCACTTACAACCTCAACACTCTCACTACACTGTGTTTCGCACACACGTACACACACTACACATAGTACAATCCAGACCCTTTCAAGTTGCTCGTGCTCACACACACACACACACACACACACACACACACACACACACACACACAGACCAGAGGGCAAACGAGGGCTGTGAATAGTATTTTTTATTCTGTTTGTAAGCTTGACAGTGGGTGCTATTACTTGCTCACACATGCACACAGTTTAGTTGACTTTTGTGGGATGGATTTGTATCAACAGCAATATAAAATTATTAATTGCTTTAAGACTGTATTATCAGTGTAACGTCTCACTGTGTGTTTTCTGTGTCTTTTTTTCCTCTGCAGATCATCACTCAGTATGTTTATGAGCTGTTGGAGAAAAAGTGCAACATGACTAAAGAAATCCTGCCAGTAAGTACCCATACTGAAAGGAGGCATTTTCTTCTTTGATTTATGCCATTGAAGATTAAAGGGAGTATTAAATATTAAAATGGACGTAAATGCTTAGGCTTCAGAGTGTGATTATGATATTGAGTGTTCTGTTTAAAAAACTAAAGAAAAGGGGATTGTGAGGAGTCAGCTCTCCCAATTCATTCTTTGTCTTTCTTTTTCTATCTCACTCAGTTTCTCTCTTACTCCCTGTCTTTCTTACCCTCCTCCTCTGCCCACATCCTTTGTGCAAAAGTGTCTCCTCAACAAATTAACTGTATTGTGACGTTTCATTTCAAAGGCACAGAGGCGCAGCATGCTGATGCTTAATCTGTTTTGCATTCAATTGCGCTGAAGGGGACTTTCTCTTCTGCCATCGTGGAGTTATTCTTTGCCCAGCTCATCCAGGCTCAGAACGCACACTTAATTCCTTTTATTTGTTGTTGGAAGCATGTTTGTCTCTTTTTTCCCCCCCTTTACCTCGCCATTCCTGCTCTTTTTTTCTGTGTATAAAAGTAGTGATCATTTTTCAGTGCGCGTTTATGGGGATGTTAGGCAGCGCCAGTGTTTAGAAACATGCCAAAGTTAGCTCCAGCACTAACAGTGTCCATAAATCACCTAGCCAGAGTCAGCGCCTTTCATTAGCCCCCATACACTTTTACTGGTTTATCTGCCTGGCCTATTTATCTCATTATTCCCCTGGAAAATTGCTCTGTTATGCTTTTCTGCTGCCCACCCGCCCACACGTATGCGGCGTGTGTGTGTGTTGGTGGTGGGTCCGTCCACCTGCATGGCATTGAACTTGTGACCGCAGATTTTAAGAAGATTAACCGAAGCCAAGTATAGGGAGAAGGAATGAGGGCGCACAAGAGAATAAAGGGTACGATTTTCTCCCCCACTTGGCTCCCTTTGTCTGTTTGGATTAAGTTCTTGCAGCTGCCACCCATGGCTTTTATGGACAGTGTTTGTCTCCTTAGCGGTTATTCTAGGCATACTTGGGAAGGATGCAAAGAAGCACTGGATGTGGAGCACAACGGCACACACTTTCTCTCTCTCTCTGTTTTACTCTCTGTTATAAGGACTGTTATCTGAGTGGTTAATGTATCGATGCATGTGAGCTTTTTTAGAGTACACACAAGAGAACTCATGAACTTTACATATGGAAAATATCTTTTTTTTTTTCAGGTGTTTTTTTTCCTCTAAAGCAATAGAATTCAGAGATGTACATATAAAATCACAACAAGACTGTTTTAAAGCATTGTATTTGAAATGAATTACATTTCGCTGACACGTGGTAACCCGTATTTTTCTGGACGTTCAGGTGGATGCCACAGAAGATGAACCCACCGGTTTTATCTACCTCAGCCCAGATGCCTTATCCAACCCATCTAAGCTGCTGGTGCTGATTCAGGGCAGTGGTGTGGTGCGGGCTGGTCAGTGGGCCCGTAGGCTAATCATCAACCAGGACTTGAACTCAGGGACACAGATCCCCTTCATTGAAAGAGCCATGCAGGTAGAGGTCACAACAAAGAATTTCAAGCTATTTTATTATCTGTTGAACGAATGTTCTGGTCTGTGACCTGTTTCTTTTTTCTTTTTCCCCCTTATTTTGCAAAACTGGGAGTCAGCTTTGGTTTGGTGGTTTTTGTAGGACTTGTACGATTTTGGTGTGATGGGTGCAGCACATAGTTTATTTGAAACACAGGCCTGAATGTTTGGGGCTGTTGAGCAGTTGTGGCAAAGTTAGACTCAGTGTGGAATCATATTTTAGATGTTATGTACTTCACTCGGTGTTGGAATGGGATTGCAGGCATGCTTTTTGGTTTATTAGTTTAGACTCTTGATTTACTGTATCGACTCACTTCAGTTTAACTTCATTGTACAGCTTACGCAAGCGTAGGAAAAGAAAAGAAAACTTCGCCCTGGGGTCATAAGAGAAATTATGATGCTGAACACTTTGAACATTTCACATTTCATATGATCACAGAGGCAAATAATGAGCAGGCATACAGTCACAGGTGCAAACTCCTACCATCAAATGATATCACGCACTGAATTTTGGCTTCATTTGTATTGTTAATAAACCGAAAGACTTTCTTCACTTTTCCTTTTCACAGAATTCTTGTGTAGCGTTCATGTGTTCATGGATGACTGAGATGCGAGAGGGAACAATGTAGAGTTTCTAGCCTTTTAGTTTTACAGGTGCACATAAAAACTGGAGGTTACGCCAAGTGCTTGCTTGTAGGGGGTCATCTGATTGTTGAGGTTTTCACTATTATTTTGGGGTTTTTGCCTTACAATTTAAAGTGCCTGAGGTGACTGTTGTGATTTAGTGCTATACAAATAAAATGGAATTAAATTGAATTTCTAGAAACCTAATGGTGGATGCTGGGGGGACTGGTTGAAACAGCAGACAGCGATGCAAGGGAACAGCAGCACTTATTCGAGAGGGAGAGATGGTAAAAATCAGCAGCTTAAACAGACTGCCAAATTGGGAATGCGTGTTTGATATATAATGTGAAAAGAGTGAGGCATGTTATTGTGTGCATGCCTAAACCAGCTCACAGGCTGCTTCACAAATGTATGTGTCAGCAACCAAAAGGTACCTCTTTCTGTCTAATTATTTTCACCCGCTTCTCTATCCTCACTACCACTTCATGTATAATGACCTACTCTTCCAGATGACACAGACTAGATTCTTTCTCCCGCCTTCCTTCGTTTTGCCCATCTGATTAACATAAAAACGCTGCTGTGTAAATCCCTCTCCTATTGTGTACAACAACTGGAGAAGTTAGAGTAGCGCATGTGTGTCCATGTGCGCTAACGGATGAATCAGGTACCCCTAGACTGTCTAATACAGTTACCCCGGCTGGTGTTACAGTTGGAGAAGGCAGGGTTGTGCTGTGGAGAGCCAAAGTGACAGCTTCAATATAGAGAACATGGTGTGTGTGTGGTGCGAGTGTTGCCCATTCATCATAGTAAACAAGAAATCGTGTTCTTGCACCCTGACAAATCATCATCCAGACATTTACTGCACAAGGGCCTTGTACTGTGAGCGCACTGGAGAAAAAGCCACACACATTTACAGTCAATTCATGCTGCTGGCATCCATTATGGACATGTTTGTACTATATTATGTTATACCACACAGTGTCTCTCGATGTCTTATGTACCGGAGTTACAGCTACTGTACCATCTTCAAAAAAGACTCACTTTATCGCGATTTTGGTGTCAACTTTACAAATTTGATAAGATTTGTCATTTCCCTTTTTGGTCTTACAGTATGTACTGTATGATTTTATTTTAGATTTTACTTTATATTTATTGTAAGAGTTTTGCATGAAAGCACGTACTGAGGTGAGAGGAAAAATTAAAAAGGGATATGAATTGAAATGTTTTTTTTTCTGCCTCCAGCACAGAAGGAGAAACTCCGTAGCTACCCTACACTACCAGCCAACGTTATAAAAAGGCACCCACGTTTATTTAATAATACGTAGTGGTATCAATATTTCTTTGAGCATACACAGGCCATATTATATCAGGTATTTGACATGTAATTGTATGATGTTATTACTCCCCTTTTATGCGCTTCCCCTTAAACATTTTATCTGGCTAGCTCACATACCTGTGCAAACTACTAATTCATCATAATGACAGATGAATCCCATCTTACTCTTTAAAGATACAGCCTTTCCCCAGTAAACCAGCACAAAGACAAACACTCACAGCGACATGACATGAGTAATACGTTATTTTAAATTTATCTTCTGTGTCAGTATTTATAATGAATGCCTAATTGGTCGGCCAAGGGGACTTCTTAATCCAAACATGTGGGAAGAGAGGTACAGCAAAAATTGTGATGACTAGGTGAGATCTGAAACCTGACAAGTAGCCCCTATCCCTCCCTGGGCAAAAGAGATGACTGTTTGTGAAGTTGTTGCTACATGTGTTTATGTTGGGTTGCAGTCCAAATCTTTCCTTACTACATCTGCTTCTATGTTATTTGTCAGCAGTTTAATCTGTGGCTATCAAATGTTGCTCTGTCTACCTACCGGATATGTTCTGCTGCTAAACACAATGCTCCTGACTTGTCAGAAGTCATTTTGGAAAATTAAGGAATCGTGTTGATTGACTGATTGATTTTGACAAAACAATCAAAGAAAATAGCGTATATATCCACTTAATTAAAGTCATTTAATTGAAAATGAGCTGTGTGAAAGTAACCAACCCATCATCAGGAGTGCAGACCTAAAAAAAAATAGGTGTCTGGACTTAAACTGTTCATTAGAACAGGCTTATTCTGTGTGACTGTGTGAAAGCAACACACATGCCATTATTTTATTTATAACTTTGTTAAGTGTGGTTTTGGGTCAGAATGTCACATTTTCTCAGTATAATTTTTAATTATGTTTAGATTAGGGTCCGTTTTGTGGGAACAATCTGTTGTCTCGAGTGTAGCTCATGTGATGTTACTCATGGGAAACTGATTGGAAATTCAAAGCCTGCAGCAAAGGGTCAACTAGAGTGCATTCAAGGAAATCTGGGGGAGCTTGTGGCTTGGCAAAACACAGAATCACTACTCACACGCACATACGGATAAAACTGTTAATTCACAGCGCTGTTGTAATGTGTGTGGATGTAGTGCGAGCACACTCTGGAATTCTTCGCCATGTTCCTCAGAAGCTCGAGTCAGCTTTTCCTCTCTTCCGATGGGATCACCTCTGCCAATCAGGCGATTGTAGGAAAAATTGCTGATTGGGCTAGTTAATCAGCCCCTTCACGCAACACACACGCATACACACATGCACACACAATCACATTGTTGGGTGAATCTCAGGGCAGTCTGTCTCTTACGCCGCAATTTACTTCCCATCACCTGTCTCTTTCTCCCATATTCATCCCATGTCTTGTTCACGCTGCTGTATGATGGTGACACATTAATAACCTGGCAAAAACATATACATTAAATATAAGTCACATAGACACGTGCACACAGAGAAAGCACACATACATAGACGCAAACACATCACACTTGGATGCAGGGTATACTCGGGACTATTTGGCGCAGTGCACATTAATGCTGGGTTGAGGGAAAATGTTTGTGCCATCTGTGTAGGCCTCATGCATGTTGTCTTTATGTGCATGTGTGCACATCTAAGTGATGCTATTCCCAAAGTGTAGAAGTAAAATGACAGGTGAGAGGAGAAGGAGAAAAGGTTGCTCCAGCAACAAACACAAAGTGGTGGAAGAGGTGGAAAAGAGGAATCTGAGAAAAAGCCGAGTTGATGGGGTGTGGGGTGCAGAAAGGGAAACAGGTTATGATTGGTTGGAAGAGGGCAGAAGTGGAAAGAAGGAGAGGAGTGTGGAAAGGATTGATGCAGAAAGAGAGAAATAAGAGGAAGACGAGGGAGTGACTGCAAATGGGTTGGGACTGGCAGAGGAGAGACAGGAGTATAGAGAGAGAGTAGGCAGAAGGCAGGCATCTGACAGCTCCACTACGGGGAGAGGGCCTCTTAATGACAGCTTATTCCTTCATGATTTCAATTCCTGACAGTCGACAGGTCTGCTTGTTGCATCATGGCAGCTGTATCATTACCTTCTGGCCCTGTCAATGCTCTGCATCCTGAGACTGAGATGGTGGAGGTGTAGGGTGCGTGCCATGGGGTTTGGAGGGGATGAGGAGGTGGGAAAGAGAGTTTAGACTGTGAGGTTACAGTCGGAATATTTGAGGGAGGAGGGATATTGAATATTGAAAGGTGGGATCATAAGTTATATGGTAGGTGTTGGAGTTAGGAGTAGGACTTTCAACTAGTTTGCATCCATATAAAAACAATGTACATGAATCCTGTTTTGAGGTTGTAGCTGTTTGGTGTTGTACGATCAAGATGCAGCAAAGTTGATCCTTTTATTTTACATCGCTTCCTAACTTTTTTCTCCCTCATCCTTTTTATTCAGCTGCCTTTTTTTGCATTTTGCATTTTGCCGGTGATACTAGTTGCTACCAGTAGAGAAATTTTCTTCTAAAATTTTCTGTATTCTGCTGCGGTCCTGCAAAACCTAATTTCCTTTTTAGTATTTCTGAATGCTTGTAACTTTTGTCAGCCACCGAGTTTCAATTTACGTTTTTGTCAGATTGTCAGAAGTCTTCAGCATGAGAAAATAGTTTATGAATTTAAACTCCTTCTCATTGCTTTTTAGATCATTTACATATGAATTAATACATTTACAATACCAAGTCTCTCAACCCTCCAGTTTGTTAGCATGTGCGCACACAGCTCCACACGAACCACGAGCGTTATGCAAGGTCTTCACGAACGACTCAATTTAATTTGAAAGTTGCTCATACAAAACGGATCTATAGCCGCTGTCGCCCCCCCTTCCTTGTCTCCATCTCACTCTTGCTCGCTCACTAACTCTCTTGATAGTGAGTCAGGCCCGACACTGGAGATTCTCTGGAAAGAAAGAGGGGGTGTGGTGTTTTCGAAAGTGTGTCAAAAGCCTAGGGGTTTGTATCTGCCCAGAATTTCAATGGGAGGCTGAAAGGGGGCAGCGAGGCAGACACACTCAAACACAGGAATCCTCTTCTAATTTCTGTCATGACCCCCCCCCCCCCCCCCCCCCCCCCCCTCTTTTTTTCTTTTTTTTTTTTTGCTGGATGATGTCTTCTTCAGAATTGGCTGCGCACTCTCACACTCTATCATCTGTCTGGCTTGTGTCATGGCCTCATGTGTTAAGAGGATATCTCTCTGTCTCTTGTCTCTGCAGTCACCATTCTTCTTCCTCCTCTCTCATTAGTTCTTCTAATTCCCCCTAAGCTGTGAGTTAACTTGTTTGTGTGTGTGTAGCTCAGTGATAACATTGTATGTATAGTGTGTGCACAGTCTATCTTGGGGCATCAAGTGGTTACAGAGGCCAGACAGGTATCTATCCAGCTAGCCAGCCTTAGCCAGAGGACAGTTTGTGTGTGTGTGAGGTCAAAAGATGCTCCGCCTTGCTGTGGCCTTGTAATAGTTGCCCTGCAAGCAACACACACACACACACACACACACACACACACACACACACACACACACACACACACACACACACACACACCTCCAGGTGGGAAGGTCCCAGCGCATCCCGCAGCTCAGATCAATGCACTTGACACCTTCAAAGGCGGGTGTGGGGCCTGGACTTGCTCTGGGGTTAAACCTCTTTTAAATAGCCTCCCGCGGGAAGGCAGCTGTCAATAACCCACCATAATTACCGGGGCCTGGCCCGCCAAGGGCTCGGCTGCACGGGCCAAATTAAAAATTGATCAGAGGGAGAGAAAACATTATTTTGTGGTGGTATTCCCTGTCCTAACAGCACTGCTGCTGCCGTATGAGAAATTTCATCAATTGACGTCCAAGCTAGATATCTAGAGACCTATTTATCTATCTATCTGCTCCCCCTTTCGTCCAGATGAACAATGGAGCGGTGTCCCTGTTGTAAAAAAAAAAAAAATTATTTGCATATTAAGTGCCTTGTAGTGTGCATGTATGTGTGTGTGAATTGCATGCGAGTGTGTGTTTGTGTACGGTGGATGAGCACGCAGCTGATTGTTATGTGCTCCAGGTAATCGTACATCATCCTGTATCTGTGTAGTGTGTGCACACCTTGTAGCAGTATATTGATTGTGGTCTCATTGAGTTTCTCTTGGCGGGGAGCCTATATTTGTTAGTCAGAGAATGATACAAAGAAGATATGTTCATCCTCGGGCTTCCTCTAGGAAAACACACCCACCGTTGTTTCACAAGACATTGATGAATGAGAATGACAGTTTACAGTGGGTTTAAGGTCATTTATAAACATGCACCACAGGTAAAAGATCATATCAATGTTTTGTTTGAATCATTAGCGTAGAACATGCTCTTTGGGTTGTATTAAGATGTGAGAAACCCTTCTTAAAATACATTTTCATGTGGGAGTTACTATTTTCTAGAACTGGCATTGGTAATTTGCACCCAAAGTAAATCTGCTAAATAGCTCGTTCACACACGTGTGTGACATTATGACATTTAACTTTTGGGCTAAGAGCAAGAATTCAAGGAACAACTGTAAATGTTTTGGACTTAATAAGTGTTGATTGGCCTCTATAAACACAGGAAGTGTTAATTTAAACACTTTCAGCGTTAAAGTAAATTAACTGTGGTAATTTTACTGTGCAGAGATCACTTATTTTGTATTTAGTACCTCAGGATTTGCACACATAGCACATGCAAATTGTATTAGAGGATTTCTCGTCTAAGCATAATCCAATTTGAATAGTGTGACTTTAAACCTAGCACTTTAGATCAGTCATTGTGAGAGCTGCAAAACCCCCCCGTGCCATAAAAGCTGGGGCAGGGATCTGTCAGGATTGTGTCCACTTTCTGTTGCTTCCCTTTAAATTAAAAGAAATGTAATTATTCCACAATAAGTTGAACTCAAAGAAATGCTGCTAATAGATATGATGAAATTCTTAGCTTTAAGGCATGTGTTGTGCTGCAAAGTTGTCTTTTGCAAACAGAGCAATTTCAGCAGAAACTGAATATGTACAGATGTTAGATATAAACCGAAGAAATCCCTAACTTGGATGAGAGCGTTATTCATAAAGGCACTCTCATGTTGCCGAGGTTCTCTTATGGTATGAGCTTAGAAAGAAAAAGAAAGAAATGCGAAAGAAATTGTTATCAAATTGTAAACATTATTTGTAGGTATTCATTAAGCTATGTTTGATAGTTGACAATTTTTTTTCTCTTGAAATTAAATTATATTATCAAAAAGGCTTTGTCTCAGTGTGTACGTGCATGATTGAGTGTGTTTATGTCTGTGTGTGCGTGAGGTGGGTAGTAGGTCATTTGCAGCTTCAGGCTGTGTATGTGTGTCCCAGTGGGAAGGTCTTGTTTAGTCTCTCTTCCAGAGGCCCCCAGGCAGTGTGTGGTGGATACCTCTTCACTCTCTCACAGGGAACACTCTTCTACTGCCAGTGCAAACATATTCCCGTACTCTGGAAGTCACAAACGCACCGAAAAATTCTCCACATTCACAGCTGGACCGTAGCACCTTTTTTAAAATCCATATGCGGTTGTATCAATTTATATTGCATGTACCCATCCATGTACACATACATACATTTAAAGGCTGTTTCACTCTCTTGTTTATTTTACCTTAGGTTTGCAGAGGTTAAACGTGCTCAGCGGTGTACTTTAAAGGCAGAAATCGAGCTTTGAGAGGAGCCAGTGTTGTGCTCGTAGCTCTCACTACGCCGCACACACCTACAGAACACTCAAACAATCATAAAAACACATATTCAGACTGAGATTCAGGCTCACTGAGAATCTCTCGGAATCAAAGCTGAAACTTGCTCTAAGCTCACAAGTGCCTGTGTCATACTCCTCGACAGTCGGCACCATATTTTGATCAATGAAGGCAAACTTAGTGTTTAAGTAGGGGTTTCCAGGGTCCGGTGGGGTACTTGAGGGCTAGAGGCAAAGTCTTTTTGTTTCTAGTTATTGCTGACTCTGTGGTTAGAAATAAAGTAGATACTGCAGGAGGGCTTTTGTAGATTGTTGCGAGTGGTGAGAAATATCTTTTGTTGAGTTGCTTTTTTAAAATGTATTTTTCTACGTTTACGTTTTTATCACATTTTGTCTTTTGATAATCGTAGACTAGAGAGACAGAAAAAAGAGCATGCAGAAAATGGTTCAGCTAGTTGCGAACTGGTACATGCACCACTTAATTATCTGCTGTCCCTTTAGTTGAACGTTACAATAAACACAGAGTGTCGTGCATTATATCTACCAGTTTTCCCCCCAATATTTATGTAAGAGTGCGGTTTTATCTTTGCTTAGCTGTGTGTGTGTTAATGTCGTGCAGCTGCCTGCGTTTGCCTGATGCTGGACTGAGACTGATATATTCCTACATGTGAAATGTGCATTTCAGTACATCAGATCATGGCAGTAATGGTGTCTGAGTGTTTCAAGAGATATGTGCTAAAGAAGAAAGACAGGCAATGACGAGATACGGCAACAGCGATCAGATTTGTCTGCAGCTCTTTTGCCTTCTGCAGCTCAGTGGGTTAGTGGAGGACAGCTGTTTTTGCCATGTCTCTGGTCCTCATACTTAGTGAATCAACATGTATCATGGCATTAAAATGTACAAAATACATGCATAAGGAATCACGTGTTTGTAGTTATCCATATCACTTTTGGAATTAGTCAGAGACACATTTGATCTGGTTTGAAAATGCAGTGCATTTTCATTCATAAAAGCGCTACAGAGACTGAGAGCAATACAGACACGCGAGCATCACCAGCAGACTGCTCACATTGTAGCTTACTTTTCAAAATGCGTTGTCAGCTTGCTCAAGGATAAGAAACGAGCTAGATGGGATATTTACTGTCACTTTCTATATAACCATTATGCAAGAAACTGACATGTGTGGCAGTCTGTTTTTTGAAAAGCAAAGATAAGTCAAATTTCACTATAAATACTGAAGTGGCGTGTCAAAGTCAGGTGAGATGATCTAGGTACTTCAGATTTAATCGGGTTTTCAATGTGAGAGTCTTGTTAATGTCAGGTGTGAGGCACTCATCTCTGTATGAAAGTTCCTCTTTGGCTTTCTGTTATGTGTAATGCTACAAAATGGTGAGATCATGATCTGAATTTGAGCGCACAACAACACGCAACACATGTTTCAGTTTGTTAGAATTTGTTCCTTGCTTTACGGTGGAACTTGTCAACATTTTCATCTGAATTGGCACCAACTTGTGTGTTTGGTCTGGCCCCCTCCCCTTTATCTAGTATTATGGTCCTCGTAGTAGGTGTTATTATCCCACCGTATGTTGACAGCCTATCTCTTAACCCTCTTAGGAGCACACTATGGTACGCTTGGCTGACTTGTTTGCACTAATGTCAAGTTTTAGCGGTTAGCAGGCGGTTACCATATGCTACTGTGCTGCTGTCGCCCCCGATGTCAGTCAAACGAATGTCAACCTAAGCTCACAACACAGTACACAACAGCATGCACTCAGAAACACAGTGACAGAGTACACACACACACGCACACACACAGACACACGCACACGCACACACACACACACACACACACACACACACACACACACACACACACACACACACACACACACACACACAAAGTCATACACACATATACCCATACTGTAGGCAAGTCAAATGCAGACATTGAAAAAGGAATAAAAGACCACATCCTGTTGGGATGCTATGAGAGGACAGTGTAGCTTGTTTCCAGGAAAACCCTGGTGTCTTGCTCTTTATCAGCTGACTGAAGGAAACAAAAGCATCTGCAGTGATCCTTACTTGTAAACACAGATCCATATTACACATAAGTAAGCATTAGATACACTCTTGGTTTAAAGTCTAAAAATGTATCATTTTGTTAGAGAGAGTTGTTTGGACTAATCTGAAATCCTCTAATGTGTGCACTAGGTGATATGTAGTGCCAACTCTGTTTTTAGCTGCACAAGTCTGCATCTTTTAGGCACAGTTTTTGTAGCCAGTGATTGATATACAGGATTGTGCAAAAGTCTTGAGCCATCCCTCATTTTTTTCAAAATCTGCTTTATATGCTTTCAAGCAGCCAGACTTTCTTATTTTTTTAAAGAGGCTTGAGCAATAGTTCTCCAGCTTTTGGTTTTTCTATGGACATTTTGGAATTCTAGGATTTTTTTGTGTGTTTGTGTATGTATTTTACCAGTTAGCACTGAGCTATGACTCCAGAGATGAACCAGTGTTGCATCTACAGAAAAACACTTTATTGCGATCGTGGCTCAAGAGTTGGGAGTTCGCCTTGTAATCGGATAGGTTGCCGGTTCGAGACCCAGCTTGGACAGTCTCGGTCGTTGTGTCCTTGGGCAAGACACTTCACCCATTGCCTACTGGTGGTGGTCAGAGGGCCCGGTGGCGCCAGTGTCCGGCAGCCTCGCCTCTGTCAGTGCGCCCCAGGGTGGCTGTGGCTACAATGTAGCTTGCCATCACCAGTGTGTGAATGGGTGGATGACTGGATATCAGAATCAGAATACTTTATTGATCCCTGGGGGAAATTATTTTTTGTTACAGTGCTCCATTTTAAACCAACATTAAGACAAGACAGACAATACGCTAACTAAGAATAGTACAATATATACATATATATACATACATACATAAGTCACTTATAAATAAATAGTTGGAAAAGAAACATGTGTAGCTGTAGCAGCAAACAGTGTGTTAAGTGTAAAGCGCTTTGGGGTCCTTAGGGACTAGTAAAGCGCTATATAAATACAGGCCATTTACCATTTACCATTTGCTGGCAGTCTGTTGCAAAAATGAATTTTTCCCGGATTTCTTTAGTTGAATCTAAAAAATGCTGCCAAAAATAACACAGCTTGACTTTTACACCAACAAGATGATTCCAGATACCTATTAGCTGAAAGCTTGGCTTATCATGGCATGGTGTGCAGTGTGTCCATAAAACAATTGAGGAAAATTGACAAGTGGATTAAAGAAGAAGTGACAAGCATCCAAAAATCCAAATTGTTTATGGTATATAGTATATGTGGAGAGGAGGGAAGTCCAACAGTGAGTGTCTATAATCATCTTTAAAGAACTATTCCAGAAGACTACTTAAATAAATTACAAGGAAGCTTGTCTAAGAGAGTTTAGGCTGTGTTGAAGAATAGAGGTTGTCATGCTAAAATCTTTTCCTTATGCACTTTCTATTTGTTTGCACCTTTCACTAAACCACTGCATCTATTTCTGCATCTATCCACTGTGTGTTAAGTGCCACTGATGTCTCCACCTAAACTAAGATCTGCTGTAAGGGACCAGACTATGAAACAGAAATATTTAGTCTCGAGGACAGCTGCCTCCTGCTCGCAACTTGAACTTCAGGCATTATTGAAAGTGTACCTTCCCCGGTTGTTCAGCAATCCCTTCTTGCTTCCTCTCCCATCTGTCCAAGTTAGATGTTGGTGGCAGTTTTCTAATGTTAACAGAGTTGTGTTTTGCTCAGTGTTCAGAGTAGCAACAGCCCTGCAGCTCTCTGTTCATATTGACCTTCTTCACACTCGCCCTTTCTCTCTCCCTCATGAGTTTTCCTCCCTCTTTCATTTCTTTCTTTGCTTTCTAAGGTTCTTATTTCCTGGTCACCTCTCGGGCTGCCTATGTGGCTGTTTAATCCAAACTGCAAAAAGTAGCCTTTGGAGTCAGTCTCTTTGGCCTTTGACAGATCAGGATGGCAGTGTGAGACCATGGAGGATTGGGCTGTTTCTGCATTCTGCTTGGTGTTCCACTCTCGTTTCCTGCATCTGCCTTCTCTCGCCGTCTCCCTGCTCCTCCATTTTTCTTGCTTGCTGTCTAACTTAAAAAATTTGTTAAACTGCTGAGCACCAGCAACGATGGACAGTGATAAAGAAATAACATTATAGTAACAGTAACATGACATGGTGCTGTACAACCCCAGGGAATGACAAGAGAAAAAGGCGCCATAATCCATTTTAATTTGACTGATATCATTGTACTGGGGGAGAGAAAGAGCAAGAGAGTGAGAAGCAGTTATTAGCAGAGCGGAGAGCGAGAGAGTGATTAGCAGAGTGAGGGAGACAGGGATGGAGCAAAGGGGGGAGAGGGAAGTGAGATGTCTCAGGCCAGAGACTGCACTCTAGCTGACTGCAGTGTCTTGTGGTGACCTAGTTGCAACCTCTTTGAAGTCCACAGGCTGATCACGCTCTATAGGCTGCAGAGGAGATCTCCTGCACACGGCTTTATTAGACCGGGATAGAAAAAAAGAGCAAGAGGTGATTTAAATTCCCGGGATCCTGAGGTTGCTCTAAACCTCTTTAACCCCAGATATATATACACATGTCTTGGTTATGCATGCTCTATTGTACTTGTGTTATCTGTCATTTCATGTTTTAGAATATGCCTTTGGCTCTGACTGTTAAGTAGAGCCTGACCAATGCTGTTCAAGCCTTTACCTATTTTTAGGGTGTGGAAAAAATGATGTTGCACATGTTGCCAATTGTTTCTATTCATATACAGTAAATACCTACAGTGTGTTCATTATAGTGAAAAGGGTCAAATTAAGGGGTCATTGTTTTTAACTTTCCAGCAATATTGTCCTGCTACGTGTTGCAGAAAGAGATGATCATTTTGCTACAGTGGAGTCGGAGCTTCTCTGGTGGACAAACTAGCCAATAATCTCTATATGTGATGACCTATTTTATGAAGAAATATCGTCTCATATTGGATTACATGTGTCAGTGATAGGTCAGTATAAACAGATGTGTGCTTCTGGACAGTCTGAAGTTCTGTGCTGTGTGTCTCCGTGTGCGTGTGTCTATGTGCATGCATAGCAGATACTCCTGCTCTCTGGAAAGTGTAGCTGTAATTTCAGGCCAAATGCAGCCGTTATCCTTTAGCCCACCACATTAGGAGACAGTGGTGCATTGTCAGGAGAGCTGACCTAGAATAGTCCAATCACTCTACATTCAGCCCCCTGCTTGCCCTCTCCTGTGATCACCACGCTGCCAGTGCTGCAGTCTATACTATGTGTGTATGTACTGTATGTGTGTGAGTGTGTGTGACCCAATTCAGTCACTGGTGTTGCCAGGCTTGCCCCCGGTGAGGGCATGGATGTTAGGGCACAAAACCTTCAGATGTGTGTTCTGTTCAGTCAGAGCTGTGGATTTCTTATGTTGTCATCTGTGGTTGTAGAAATGAGGCAAAACTAATGCTCGACTCCCACTGCTGCCCGTAAGTTTCCATTAACTGTGTGTATGCCTGTGATTGTATCCATTCACTACAGTATGTGTCTAGCAAGAGACAGAGCATGTACACACAGGTGTGTATGTGTGTCTTTGAATATGCCAGTGAGGGATAGGGAGTTCATGGACACATGCTCGCTCACACTCTATGACTTGGCCGCTCAGTGAACTCTCTCAATTATCTTGAGCCTTTCTCCTGCACCCCTCCATCTCTCCATCCCTGTATCTTCCCACCTGCTCCCCATTGGGAGTCTGTATGTGCAGACACACTCTGCTGGGGGCATGCTTAACCTTTTTTCCTGCTGCAAAACATAAGGAGACAGAGACACACGTGCTCTTCTTCAAGTTGGGCTTCAATTAAAAAATCCACTTCACTTTTTTCCCCCCTTCCTTTCTCCTTTCCTTTTTTTCTTTCATTCCCTTCCTCTGCCTTCTTTTTGAAGTTAGCCTGGGGCCTCACAGAGCCTCATCAACCCTTTGCCTTGGCTAGATTGCATACAGGTACCCTCTGTGGCTATTTCAAATGACTTAATTAGCTTCTGAGTGCAGCGGGCTGGTAGAAGACCTCTCTCTCCCTGTTCCTCCGTCTCTCTATCTCTGTCTCTGTCTCTCTCTTTCTCTGAAGACAGAGAGAGAGAAAATGATTGAGCCCATATGACACATTTAGTGCCTTGCCGTGTGGTTTCACTTTCTAGGTCATGCTCTGTAAAGCTGGCTGCCTGTTACCTTTTAGAATAAGACAACACACACTGGTGCATGCATTTAGGCACACACACTCAGACATGTCTCATTCTAGATTAGCTTTGATTGAGTTTTTCTTTAGGCTCCATCCAAACACTATCCTTTGTAATTGATCTCTGTTGCAGTTATGCAATATTTATGAATCCCGTAGCCAAACGGCATGTGAGCCAGATGAGTAGAAATTTGGTGGCTTTTTGCTTAGCTCATTTGGCATATGTTTGTTTGTTTTGGTGGCTCAGACATAATCCAACACTGTTTTGTTGTGTTGAGTCCCTAGGCGTGAATTCCCATACACCTCAGTGATCAAGGTGTGTGTTTCGTCCTCAGTTTTTGCTGTGCCTGTGTGTTTTTTAAAATCAGTGACAGCAGCGTCGAGGGCATGCCCCACTGCATAAAAAAAAGAAAGAAAATCCACATCCATCTCAGTCCCGATGTACCGACACACACACACACACACACACATAAACAAAGTGGCATATCTTATCAGCTTTTTCCTTGGGACACGTAGGAAACAGAAGCCTGTTGGATCTTGCCGTCTGCTTCTGCTACATGGCTTTAAATCTGAGTCCCTATGTAGGTAAAAGTCTCGTGGAATGTCATTTTCATGAAGAATCACAAACAGTATCAGAAGTTTGACAATGCTTCTTTTTGCATTGTCAAGGTCTTCTTGTGGGGTTGTATCTCCATAATACTTTATTTAATGAAGTGCCTGATGAAAAAATATGACCACAAGGATGTGAACAGTGATGGTCATCAATGACTAAATGAGTTCTCTCACCCCTTAGGGTGGGAACAAGATCTCAAGGGCTTAAGAGAGCAATGTGCCTGTTAACTTCTGGCCTTCTGGTCTAGCAATAGTTTGCTGGCTAGCTTCAGGCATGTGCTAAAAACCTGGGCCTGCTAAATTAAGTTTGGCTGTGTGCACAGCCTGTGGCATCGCACACATGCACACATAAGAGCAAGCCGCTTGAAGTCAGGCATTCACCCATACTAGACACACACACATGCACACACACACACAGACACACACACACATTTATCCTCCCATTACCCAGTCTTAATTGGCTACCTTCCGTCTTTCTCTCTTCCTCCCTTTCTCTCTCTTGGATAGGCCTACAGGCCTGTTGGTACGCTGGCACACAGCAGCACAGTTTGGGCATACCAGCAGGTCTGGGGGCAAGGAAGAAATTGGAAAGAGAGAAGCAATACAGATGGGTGTTAGGATGAGGTTCAGAGCACAACCAGTAGATGAGAGACAGTAAATTGTAGCTGTTCCTCAACACAGAGTTGTATTTCACATGAAATATATTCATTGTATTAGAAAATACTACATTATTTTCACCAGCGTATATTGACGGTACTTGAAGCTGCTCAGAAAGTAGAGTAGGAGATGCCTCATTCCTTTCCACTAGTTGAAGAGTTGTCATGTGCTGTCAGCCAGCTTGTTCTCCATGTGCCTGTCACTGCTCTGGATAGGAGCTCTGGGTCCCAGCATCCTGCCAATTGGTGAACTGTGTGTGATTGTGTGGGAGGCTGTGTGTGTGTATGCGTGCGCGTTGCCCTCAGAGCACTTTGTTGATTCTACTCTGCAGTGTCAGTGACACATTGAGCGGGTTCGGTGGGAGTCCCCTGGTTTCCCTCGTGCTGTGTTTACTCCATCTGTTTACTCCCCCAAAACACTCTCAAATCTATTATCCGCCTCTCTCTCTTTTTCTCTATTTTTCACTCTCTGTCGATCTCTCTTATTTACTCCTGACTTCTCTTGACTTGTCGTTTCAAATCAGTAGCTGTGTGGTAGTCAGGTGGTGTGCCTGTCGACAGCCAGCACCCGTCTCTTCCTCAGCAGGAGACAGGATTGAGTTTCTCTCTCAGCCATCCAGCTAGCCATCTTGTTTTTTTCCTGAAAATCCAGAGCACATTCCTTTCTTGGTTGGATATTCCATCATTTCAGTGTTCTTGATTAAGAGAATAGTTGAATAAAAAACCTAGGATTACACACACATAGCTTTCAGCTATTACTTGTAATCAGTTTCTGTGCTATACTCTGTATCATTAATATGTGATGGGTGTAGTCTTCGATAACGTATAAAACCCCCCAAAACGAAAAGCGTTTGAATCTGATCGTATTATTGCTGAGGTATTGATTGACAAAATGATTTTAAAGAGTGCAGTATAGTATATTTTTAAAGATTCATCATCGTCGTCGTCGTCAAAGTCTCGCTTGGACGACTGACGACTCGCTTGGAATTCAGGTTAAATAAAATGCGTCTTAAAATTATGAAGCAATATTTTGCTCGTCTTTTTCGTAGCGCATTCCCTCTGATACAACTTTAGTATACTAATGTGGTCATTATGCAATCGGTAGCATGGATTTATAATGCCAGTCCAGACTCTGCTTATGATGTGTAAAATAATAGTTTACATACTCAATTCCAAGGGCAGCACCAAGGGCTCATGAATGAGAGATAAAAAGAAGTGAAAGCAGAACGCGGGAAGAAGAGAGAGGTGTCTCTCTTTTTTTTTCTCATCCCGGTGACCAGCTAATTAGCTACACTGCTGATCTTCAGCTGCAGGGACAGAGTTCAATAGTTCATCTAACTACCACTGAGCTACAATGGTTGTAAACCTGGATTACCTGCTTTACCAGCTACCAACCTCAGTATTACAAGTAGATGTCTTGTTCAGCAACCTGGACATGAAATGAGTCCAAACAGCTGGCCAGGTGGATTTACTTGAAAGCTGAAAAGAGGCACGCTTACTCCATAATCTCTGCAATCACAAGTTTGAATGGCCTGGACTCTGAGAAGCTAATATTCACAGGAATACAACCAAGGATTTATTAATGGAGTCAGATATAAGATTACTGTCATTTCAAATGAGGTATTTTAAAGCTTTGTCCTAGATGTGTCAATATGCCTGTAAAAGATGAAAAGCTATTGATGATATGGACCATCAGCGACCGTCAATCAGTTTTCCTGGTTAGAAACTCAAGCATAGGTAAGAGGCTCTTGCTTTGATATTGATATTTCAAGCATAGCCATCGAATTGGACATCTATCGATTTCTTATTTATACATTTACTTTATTTTAAAAAATGGAGCATGCTCCAAAAAGAGAAAGTTGAGAAATAAAATAAGTGGCATATCCTCCTGAGAACTGAGGAAAAAAGAACCTTCCTATTGAACTTTTTTTTTATGATTTCCTGCCTCTGTGGAGCTGAAAAAAAAAAAGCCACCCAAACACATTAGAACTCGATGGAAAGCCCAGGATGTCTTCTATTTAGTACATCAGGACTTAGCAAAAGATAAAGACCAAAAACAAATGTCCATTACAGAGGACATAAATGAATAGGCAGGTTCTTCATACAGTAGCAGTTGTTAAGCAATGCAGAACCCTAAAAGCAGTGTACTATACACAGAACAAAAACCTGATGTTTTCCTGATCTCACCTGTGAATCACATTACAGAACAATACTTCTTCTATTTAAGCAAAAGTCTAACAGCAGAAATTGCACATGCACGCATATACACCTACACCCTGTGTTCTCATGCTCTCACATCTTTATCTAAGCTTCAAATAGTGCATATTGTTGACCAATGTGTGAAGAGCAAGCAATACAGGAAATATTTTCGCAAGCAAAATGCTTGTGAAAGACAGCAAAAGAGAGTACGATGAAGAGACTGACTACATCAGAATAGCATATAATTGGAGACAACATATTAAAATTTTATTCCTCTTTCTTTGCCCATTTTTTCGTCGTCCCATCATCAGATTAAAGAAAAATCATCCTATTAGTCTGTTAATAAGGGTGTAGTGCCCCTCACTGAATGTAACATTGCAGCACAAAGCACAAGAATACAAAAACTGTGAGCCTTTGTGAATTTTAGATCTGGGGGAAAAATGTCGCTGAAAAATGATCTTCTTATTAACTGTTGCCTTCAATCTAACGTGTGAGTCTATTTGGCTTTTTTCCTCTTGGTGTTACCTTTTTATTGGTGTAAGAGACTTTCCTGGACTAATCTGGTTGTGTGCCAGTTGTACCAGCGCTCGCTTCCTGTCGCTTGCAAAGCCGAGTATAGCAAAGGGTCGAATTATGCTAATGAAGTTGTCAGAGGCGTGTAGCATCAAGGCTGATGGGAGGGCCTGCCAAGCAGCCAATAGTGAGGCTGAGGCTGTGATCAGCCGAGCATGATGGGAGACCACCCTGCACAGCGAGTACTGAGGCCCGGCACAGCCCCTAGATCAAAGAGCTGTCCCTCTAATACACCAGCAGTTAGGGCGATACTGCCGCTTAACACACAGACACACACACACACATCTCATAGACACACATAAATAACACCTGGGTGCACGCAACATGAACAAATACAGTTGAAGACATTCCTGAGTGAACCAAAGTACACGACCAGAAAAATGTAGGACTACATACTTGAATACATACAAAACAAATCGTAACTCAAAAATAACTCTTGCACAGTAAGAATTCAAATTGAAAATGTAAAAAAAAAAGATCCTAATTTTGTGTAGATTTTTGTAGCTTTTTATTAACTTCAGCCGCTCTCTCACTCCCTACGAACAGTTCTGTTTCCCCTTTCGAAGACCGTCTCTACTTTTTCTTCATCCATGTCATGTCTTTCTTTTGGGCCCTTCTTTAGTTACGATATCTCATTAATAACCACTTCTCTTGCCTGCCTCCTGTTAGCCTCCAGTGTTAGCCTGCTGCTCGTTCTCTCGCCCCGCCGCCTCTCTGTCTTTCCTCCCTTTCCACTCCTCTGCTCTCTCCTCTGCCCAGGGTTCTTGTTTGAAATTCAAGAGTGGTGCAGTGAGACTGCAATAACCTACATACAGATCTTTCTTGCTCATTCTTATTTTCTCTGTCTCCTTTCCTTCTCATTTGCTTACTAATGCCATTCACAGATGCAGTGTTTTTGAAATAAATATGACTGAGGGAATAATCTGTGTGCATATAAGATATTAAATATAATTAATATTTTTTTGTCCTTCATCCTCATGTACAAACTACTCTGACAGTCTGACAGACTCTTTTATTTTCACTGTTCCGTCCTTTATGTTTGTCACTGCTATGGGAAGACATCGGAAGGATTGTGTGTGTGTGTTTTTGTGTGGGTTGGTGGGTGTCATAATATCATAACAATTCTTTATTTACTGTTGTTTCATTTAAAGTGCTGATGCATCCTACCTCCACCTTACCTTGGGTCTCAGTCCACACCCTCTTCCTGTGCGTCTCTGTAGCTTTGCAAGTGCCTGCACGCATGCACACGTGCAAGTGTGGGATGGTGGAGATGCAACTCCTGTATGTCCTGCTGACTTCTTGGTGAACTTCTCTTATGCAGATTAAAATAAATACTGGAAGAGGAGGAGGCCAGATGAGAAGAACAAAGTGTGTGTGTGTGTGTGTGTGTGCATGCTTGTGTGTGTGTATGTGAGAATTCAGAAACAGGTGGTGGTGTCTGTGCGTTTGTTAGAGAGATGGGTGTGTACGCAAGTGTATGAATGCACAGACAGTATGTGCTTGTGTGGTGCGTGCGTGTGTGTAGCTTTTGTGAACTTTCTCATGCTTTCACTTGTGTATGGAAGTGGCATATGCTGGCAGTGGGTGGCAGTGCAGGAAAAGCAAGCTGGCTTGCTGGTGGGGAACCTTAGTCAGAGCATTCAGAAAAAAAACCCTCCTCCTTATGCTGTGCGTGGAAAACAGTTATGCACGTTCCCCCACCACCTCCCAAGAAAAAGGGTGACTTTTTCTTTTTAAAGAACTTCAGTTGCCTTTTATTGCTCGTTTTTTGTTCTGTATTTGTCACCTTTTGCTGGTGATTATTACCTGTCTTACTTTCTTACTCAATGGATTTTTTTTTATTAACAATGCTGGTGCTTTTTTGACATATACACATTTTGAATAAGTCAAACGCAGTAGCTTCCTGATTTCTGCTCTAATTTGGTGTGCTGATCCTGCAAAATCCATAGTAAAAGTCCTTTAGCATTACTTTTGGTGTGAAATGCCTATTCCCATGCTCATATTTGTCTGTTTAATGCACACGAATTAATAATACATGTGGTATCCCTGCAGATGTGGTGATTTTAAATATTCCTACTTAATTTTGCAGCTTGATCCTCAAAGTTAGTGAAATGAGATAATTAAAGGTTCAAAGCTCAGGGCAGTGTGCTTTTTTGTAGCCGGGGAGGTGCTGCAAAGTGAGAATGAAAGACAAATTATTACTTGGCATGGATCTACGCATAGGGTCAGAACATGGGTTTAAATGCTGCAGCGCCAACTCTCCAGTGGAGTCTTGTGTTTGTGTTAAAAAGAGAGCGAACGAGTGAGGGAGGGAGAAGGGTTATATTGATGGCACGCCGCACTTCTCTCTCTGTCCTGAATAATCATGATCCTGGGCTGATGGGATGCTTCTTCAAAAAAGATGAGACTATGCATGAACTGTGGATGAACTGGAACCTGCATATGAGCCTGGGTGGTAGCCCAACCCACCAGCCATGCCTGTTCCCCAGCCGGGTAATTCCAAACCTAGACTGATGCTTTTATCGACAAGAGGAGGAGCGTGTGTGTGTGTGTATTTGTTCTTAAATGCAAGTACAGGTATGACTTTGATGATTTGACGTTAATTAAATAAACACTGATCATTTGCTTTTGTGTGCATTTGGCAGTTTGCGTGTTTGATGCGGGCAAAGGCCATAAAGAGAGGGATAAAGAGAGGGAGAGATTTGGTCTGACTGGGCTGGCAGGTGAGCAGACGTTTGCTCCAGGCTGCTATGCTACCTTTTGATACAGCTGGCTTTGTGGAACAGGCATGATTTTTCTCTTTTTTCCTCTCTCCATCTCTCTGTCCTTCCCTCTCTAAAACTGTCACTGTCTGCATGTAATCTCTTTAGGGCTTTTATCATTTCACTGCCTCAGATGTAGCCTTTCTTATGGTTGTGTTATTCTGAATAATTTCAAACTTGAGTGACAGATCCTGGGACAGATATGTGAAGAACAGAGGCTGTTGTACCAGATCAGACACATAGGTGGCAGTATGCTGTCAGGCTAGATCAACACACTCTTCCTCTTTTCCTCTTGGACTGCTCTCTTGATCTATCTACCTACCAACCTACACCTTATTTAGAGAAGCAGGATATTATATGCCCACATATATGATACAATATTTTCAAATTATCATATCAAGTCGTCTATATTTTTACGGTCAGTGTTTTCATCTTTCACTGCCTTTCCTCGAGGCTGTCTTTCCATTTCTCCAGACACTTCTCTCCTCTTCCCCCTGCAGATATCTGCCTAAAAGCGAAATGCAGTGATCTTAACTGTATGTTAGCATAAATGTGGCTATTTATTCCTCTGTGTCTGATGTAGGGTCTATAAAAAAAGCAGATGGATAAGAAATTATAGTGCTACACGCTATTGAAGATTGAGTACTATCGATGTAGGAAGAATAGAAGTCCAACACACATACAGACACACAATGTTTCCCCGGATTAATGCTGTGGCTCTGAGGGACTAAAGGGAGATCGGGAGCTGAGGGCCTATGGAAGATGATTTTGTCATCAAAACACCCACCACTCCTCCCTGGAGGTGTCCTCAACTCTCAGATTTACTTGTTATCTTTTTCAGTTCTCGTGTTCTCCGGCCTATATCTGACACACCAAAAGCACGCGTACACCTGGCTGGTCTCCTTGCTTTCCTGTCCTAACTTCAGTATTCAGTACTACAGTATTGCTGTTGATTTTCAGGCTCAGTTAAACCTGTTTCTGGACTCTTTTTATGAGTTAATCTGTCAAATGCCAGTCTACTACTCACTATTATTGTCACTGTTAAAAAAATTAGTTGACTGTAAATTGGGGGGAAAATTTGCAAGATATGATTCATTAGCCTGATCTATCTACATTTACTGTACTTTATGTGACATGCCATAATGAGAGATGTGAACACTGTGGAACACTGATTCTGCTTAAAAAAGGTTTCCATGGTTAGTTTGACAGCTGACAGTATAGGCAGATACTCGAGGCTGCTGTATCAATATTGGTATCAGACATGAAAAAGTGGTTCTGAGCCATTGCTCAATTCACTGTCAATAAATGACAAGTGGGCAGGAATTTGGCCATATTAACTGTTGTTGCCTGTCTTTCTGTCTGTCTGTCAGTGAAATAATCACCCATCACACAATTCAATGAGCAACAAAACAAAAGTTCATCTTTTTTTATTATTTATTTATTTATTTATTTTTGCTTAGACTTGTTTACACAGTATTTGCTTCAGATCGCTAAAATCTGTGGTTTTGACAGTTATTTTCTTTCCCTAACCACCTTGTCTTTATTTGTTTCTTTATTTTCCTGCAATCCTGGGTGGAAATACATTGTGTGAAGTGTTTAATTCTCAGTGTGTGGTAATTTAAACCATGTCACCACTTCTACTTGACACCTGGAGACCGTCCTTTGCGTCTTTAAATCTCTTACTCCGGTATTCCTGTTAACGTTAGTGAAACCCCCGTAGGGCTGCATCATAAGCAGATTGTAAGCGTGTATGTTTTTATTTTTTCCAAGGGTGTGATGCTAGGGCTGGGCAATTAATCAAATTTTATTTTCAATTACAATTTTGGCTTCCAGCAAAAACAAAATAGTCAGGATAAAATTATTACTGTTTTGTGTTCATTTTTGCTGCAAATCTATTGTTTGTTATAAATCAAGCACACCTCTTTCCTTTACACTGCCCCCCCCCCCCCCCCCCCCAAAAAAAAGAAAAAAAAAAGTTTAAAGTCACTTACTGTTGAGTGCAGCTTACCTGCCTTAACCTGCCGTAGCTGCCTTACACGTCTCCTGAGGCATGTGCATCTGCTGCTGCTTGTGGGTTTCTCCATCCACGGTGGAGTCACAGGCACGGACTGGTGGATGCCTATTTGAGTCGACCTTTATGGTCAGAAAGCACAGTTCATTCCTCCCTACCGGACACTAGGGACACTATCTGCCACTCCCACCTCTTTTTTTACTGATTTATTTTAGTTTTGAATATATATATATCTATACATATACATACAAAAAGCACATTTTTAGGTTCAATAACTGGGTGATGTTTGCATTATAGACATTCCTCTTAAATAATCGTGTTTACAATATTGATCAGTAATATATTAATTATCATTTTGAGTATAATCTTTGAAGCCTTAAGTGGTGCACGAGTGAAAGGAAAGTGTCCCTTCCCTCATGAAATAGCAGGCTTTTGATTCTGGTAGCGCTGGTTCAAATCAAACTTATGGTCCACACAGGGTGGCAGTAATGCATCTGATTTGCTGGCTTCCAAGTGCCGTTACAGTCCAAAGAAGAATCATTTTGGCAGTGACAATTCAGTGAGAGAGAAACACTTTCCCCCTGTTGCAGCTTTTCCCTTTTAGATGTATAGCTAGGTCCATACGTTACTGGACATTTTTTGTTCTTTTGCCTCAGTACCACTACAGTGGGTTTTAATTTAAACAACCAATAAATTATGATGATTTTCAGCTATAATTTAAGCGGTTTTAACCAAAGTACTGCATTACAGCCATTTTTATATGCAGTCACACATTTTCTAAAGGTTTAAAAGTAATTCAACAGTTGACTGGCGACCAGTTTCATGGCCAAGTGTTGCCTTTCTAGTTATTTCAGGAAAAAAAAATTAAGCTGATAAAAGATCTGGAGTTTTGAACTTGCATTTGGTGAATGCTCACAGGAACTTTCAATATGAGGTCCAAAGAGATGTCTGTGTCATTATTCAGCCATCATTAAGCTGAACAGGTAAAATAAACTTATCAGAGAGATGGAAAAAACTGTAGGAGTGGCTATATATGAACTGTCTGGCACAGTCTTAAAAGGAAGTAATGCACTGGCCAGCTCAAAAACACCAAAATGCCTGGAAGCCAACAGAAGACAACTAAAGTGGAAGATTGCACAATTCTTTCTTGGTTTAGCCAAACCCTTCACAGTATCTAGTCAAGTCAAGAGGACTCTTGAGGAGGTAGGGTATCATTGTAAAAGTCTACAATCAAGAGACGCCTTTATGAATATAAACATAGGTGGTTTACAACAAGGTGCAAACTATTGGTTACACTCAAGATAAAGAAGAGCACATTAGACTTCGCCAGAACAAGAGTTCTGGGGTGGGGGGGAAGTATCTTTGGACAGATGAAACCGAAGAAGCAGTATGGAGAAGGAAAGAAACAGCTCATGATCCTAGGCATACAACAGCATCTGTTAATCATGATGGAGGCAATGTAATGCCACAGGCATGTATGACTGCCAATAGAACTGGTTCACTAGTGTTTATTGATGATGGGACTGCTGATAGAAGTAGCAGGATAAATTCTGATGTGAACATGGCTATACTGTCTGCTCAGATTCAGCTAAATGCTGCAAAACTGGTTGGAAAGCAAACAGTCCAAATGATGCAAAAAGTAATTTATGAGTGTTACATGACAAAGTGATTGAATATTATTAAGTGGCTAAATCAGTCAAATACAAAACTGGATGTAAAGAGAGGATGGTTGCAGTAAACATCAAACAGAACTTCTCAAGGGTGGAGATGCAGCATTTAATGATGTCCATGGGTTTCCATCCCATCAGGATTAAAAACAGTTCTTGTAAATACATTTGTGTGTTCTTGTCCAATAAATTCTGAGCTACAACATAAGTATTTAAACTCAGTATGGCAGAAGACGTATGTAGGGCCTAGCAAATTACTTTATCTGTTATTAGCATTTAGGTTTTTACTGCAGAAATCAAGAATTTTAATAAATTAAGTTTTTGGGCTAGTCTCATGTCCTCTTTCTCCTCTTTCCCCTCTTTTCCATCGTTTCATCACCACACCTGAGAGTGGAGCGTCTGCCATGCCCAAGTTGACCACATGTTCGCAGGGTCAGCCAGAGTAGCTGGGTCAGAGCCAGCCTGCTGAGAGAGCCAGGGCCAGTGCAGGTCAGCATTTGGTTTGACCAACAGCAAGACCTGGAGTGCGTGCAGACTGAGATGGAGGTGGGGTTGGGACTGCAGAGCTTGTATCCTGCAGATTAGAGCGATACACCGTCTATACACACAGGATGGGCTTTTCAACATACCACTAACCCTGCCATGACTCCCTGAACTAGGGAAGTGTGTGTACGTGTTGCATTTGTGTCAGAATGAGGCATGCACCCTTTTATTTTTCTTTTTTAATGGGTAATGGCAGCATAAACTTTTCACCCCGCTTTCTCATGTGATCCGACTAAAACTGCAAACTGCATTCCACAGAAAACGCATGCGCCTTCCACCTGTGTGAATCTGTGTGTATGTGTTCCCAAATTAATAGCAATAAGAGCGGTGGACTGTGGATTACATCTAGTTCAGACAATTATTTTTCTACCAGTCAATTCAAGGTCAGTTTTACAAACCCATTTACTTCCCAGCAAATATGCTTCAGTGAAGTGTGTCTGAATGAAAGCACCATTTCAAAGATCTCAGTATACGTGTGATATTTTGTTGCTGTTGTTCTTACCTCACGTTTTTTTTTTTGGGTTAATTTTTGGCGCTTGTAATTATCTGCGTCCTGTGTATTTTTCTGGAGTACCAGTAATGAAGAAGAAGCAGTGTTTATTGATTTTGTTGCTTTGCCTAATAACCCCGGCAAATGAATGAGGCCCAGTGTTAGAAAGATATTTTATAGGCAATACGTGTGCATGTGTCTGTGCTTGTGTGTGCTCAGTCTTTAGCAGTGTGCCACATCTCAAGCCCCTTATTCTTGGATAATTGTGCTGCAAGTCCTCAAGCTCCCCTTTAGCCTGAAAACCAAGCTCATTGCGGCCCCCAAAGAGCCCCCCTACACGGCAGGGGAAAAAAAATCCCAAGTTGTCCTTGTGCATAAAAGTAGATTCTACTCTCCAACACCTTTTCAAATTAATATTTGTGATGGGCGCCATTCTGCCAGCCCCAGTTTCTGTTCCCCGCCTTTGTTCCTGCGTTTGATGTAATGGAGGCAAGGACAAAGAGGAGAGCAGGCAGAGTGTGTGAAAATGGTAGTTAAGTGGGCTTAAGGGTTCCTTCAGTACCTACTGAAAGGCCTGCACCCTGAATAGGACCCTCGCACTGCTAAGCTGTAGTGCAGTAAACAAGACAGGTCCAGCACAAAGGTGCGTCTCAAATGAGCACAGACACCCTCCTTCTCTTTTTCCTCACCCTGTCTCACCCTAACCTCCCACCCAACTCTGACATCTGGCCAATCCCAAGATCTGTCTGAGTCCTTAGTCATCCCCTCCTCTTTTATTCCCCCTCATTTTTCACACTCCTTCATATCTTTTCTCTTGTTCTTTAGTGTTTCTCTGCACTCTCTTTTTGGTATATGTGTGTTTGTATTTTGTTGTAGTGGTCCTGGCTGGAAAGCTTGCTCCCCCTAGCCAGTCTTGTCCCTAGTGCTTGGGCGGTTCGGCTCTTTTGTTTAGTTAATTGCAATGAGTATAATGTACTAGTCTCTCAGAGGTCCACGAAAGACAATTAGACAATCCCAAGAATTTAATGAGACACCACTAGCCCCAGTCCCCCTATCCTCTGCTTTGAGAAACACCCTGCTCTCCGTTGGCACTGACTGTGATGTAGTAAGGAGGGGGTTGTGATGCAGGTCTCCTCTCTGTGTCTGTTTGTGTGTTTACCAGATTGTTGGTCTGCCCATCAGAGAACTCACCAGAGAGAAAAGACCCAAGGAGATAAAATACAAAGAGAAAAAAAACAAAACAAAATAAAGAGAGATTTTAATTTTACGTTTATTTGGCACTTTTCCAGGCAGGCCTCTTACACTACGGGATTCTCTTGCTCGACAGGGAAGACTTCCCGGGAATATCTGTGTAATTATTAAGAGTGATTATCCTGTTCAGGCAGTGAAGGGACAGAGCACTTGACAGTGTCATCCCCAAAAGGAAGAGGGATGGCTGGAGGCCTGGGTGATGGACGAAACCCTGGGTGGCCTTTTTAAGGACTTCTCCCCACTTCTCTCTTTCATTATCAGTTGCTGTCTTTTTGTCTGTCTTTATTATTTCTCCCTTGGCATTCCCTTTCTCAGTCTTTCTATTATTTTTGTTATTTTTTTTCTCCTGTAATACATTCCATCATCAATGCTCAAGACCTCTCTGAATCATACCAAGATAAATCCTGCCTTAAAACAGAGGAAATATCCATAAGTGATTCATTATATCCCTCTTCACCCCGCATTGAGATTAATTAATGATATTGCTCTACTATTGTCAAGTGCTTGTAATTCACAACCTTAAAACCTACCTTTGTACAATGTCAAGGAAAGAGCTTTTTTTTCTCGTATTCCTTTTGTTTTCATCTCCTCTCCTCCTTTCTTCTTCTCATTCTGTCATTCCTTTTCTTTTTTTTCTCTTCCCGTCCCTGGCTAATCACGGTGTTACAACAAAAGACGGGGCTCCATTATTGCATGTGTCCATCCCAGAAGAAAGGAAATGAGAACGGGACAGAGGGTGGCCGTGCCCTGACATCGCACTATTAATCTTCCAGTAAAGCCTTGTCAGGCAGAAACGGACACAAATGGATCACTCCCATTAACTGGGAGAGTGTAGGTAAGGGCTTTAACAAGCGTTTACCAGAGTCCATTTTCTCACTAATGAAGAGGGGGAATACACGACCTCCCAGCCAAACCTGCCAGACCACACTTAAAGGTCTGGATGGAGGAGAAAAAGAGGGAGGAAGAGAGCCAGAAGAGGATAGAAGAAGAGAAAATGTGAGCATGGATAAAAAAAAGCTGTGCTCTCAGTGTTGACATGTTGTATCAACCATGGTGAGAGGTTAAGGCTGGGGCCGTAGCCTAAAAAGCCTCTGCCACTGGACAGCCATATTCTTGTGACGGAGAGCAATGAGTTCTGTTTTTTTGGCTTTTATTTCAGCGCTGACTATGATGTGGGCAGGGGGTCTTTTTCCATGCGGAACTGTAATATTTAAATTGGGGGAAAAACAGTAGTGATTTGCAAATCAAATAAACCTTATATTTCCTTGACAATTTGATGCCACCGGCTCCTTTTGATAAAGGTGACACTGGGCAATCAAAAGACTTGAACAGTTGTTTAAAGGTAACAGAAACACCTGATGGAACATATCACAACTAATTAGGTGAACTGAATGCATATTAGTATCATAAGTGGCTATCAAAAGAGCATGCTATCTTTACTTTGAAGTAAAGATAAAGAAATGCATGGGCAAATAGTTAGGTATAATGTTAGGGACAGTGTTTCTTTATTTTAAATATTAGATTTTACGCTTTTAGTCTTTATTATGATAGGAAAGCTGGGAGAAAGAGCAAAGGGAAGACAAGCAGTAAATTCACACGGGTCGCCCCCTCAACCCAGTGAGCTATATGGGCGCCCCAGGAATAATGTTTCTCAATGTGAATAATGTGGGGATTTCATCATTTACATTATCATTAAAAGATTTAGAGAGTATAGATAAGTTTCTACACAATCTACTACATCAAAAACAGGACTTTATTGTGGTTCTCTTTGTTCTTCAGATAGCACTGCATTAAAAGCTTTAATGTGGGTTTAGAACATTTTAAAACTACTGACAGTGTGTGCGTGCAACTTAAAATTGTAAATGAAATGTACTGTATATTGTATACTGTAGCTCAGTTAAATTGGGCTAATGCAAAGTGGAAAACTGTCAGCTGAGTTTGAAATTCTTTCGCAATAATGGTTTCCACATCCTCGAGGATAGAGAGGAGAGGAAGCGAGCTTGTTATCTGGGTACAGCCTTTTAGCAGCATCGTATGCGTAAGCCTTGCTTATTTCAGTAAGACGTTGCCAAACTATAATATAAAAATGATAAAGCAGGCTCTGCAGAATTGGACAGTATTTTTTCAAAGCTGCACCAATCGGTCTCCTCAGTTTTCAAGCACTTACAGTGTATCATTGAAAGAAAAGGTGTTGCAACACAGTGGTAAACATACCCCGATTGTATTTTATTCCTCACATTAGATTCTGAATTTAAATATATTTAGTCTTTGCTGTTTCTTTTTTTCGTTTTACCTGTGATAGATATTTACACTTAGGGGCACAAAGTTGACGCATTCTTCAACGCCTTAATTTTGGGAGGTCAGAGGGCCAAAACTGTAGGTATTATACCTTAAGGAATTTGCATTTATGTGTAATGTTTTAAACATGTGTCTGACACTCTCTGGAGCTTTCATGTCTAAGCAGGGAGCTCCATCCATACAGCCCTGAAACCTGCTGGCACGGTGGCACGGCTCTCTGGGATGTCTCAGCATCACAATGGCGCTTCCACAGGCTCGTGTGCAGTTTCGTATGAGTGTGTGTGTGTGTGTGTGTGTGTATATGTGTGCCGGATGTGGGTAGTATCTGTATGTGTGAGGATTTGCATGTTGAATTTCAAATGCACAATGTCCCTTTTCCCTTGACACGAGTTGGATGGGCAAGTGATGCTTTTTGAAAAGCCACATGATAATAAGAGATGTGCTGGAAATATATCAAGGATCAAGCTGCGGTGGCACAGTGTAATTCATCACCGCCCCTCCAGATGTCAAACTGTTTTAGTTTAAGTCAGCGAACATGCAAACAGATAATTAAATAATCACACAATTCCAGTAGCACAAAGTATTTGTTTCTAATGTATTTTTATTTATTTATCTTCTGAAACAGAGTTCATAAATGATGCCCCACGTCAGCATGAGAGCCATGTATAAAACCCTCTAGATGGATTAGTTGTCTATCAGATTGTTAAGGCTCGCTTCATAAATGCATTTAGTTGTTGTTTTCCTTTGTGTCAGGTAGCTGTTAACAAGGAGACAAGTTTCCCGGACCACAGCCAGATCAGTGGAACTAGTGTCATTAAGAGATATGGTGACACGCTGACCTCTGTGATACTAGAAAGTGAGGAAGAGAGGGAGAGGAAGAGAGGCACAGCCAGGCCCGTTTGTCTGTTATCAGTGACTTTGTGTTCCACGGGCTCCCAGGGGAAAGCATGAGACGAGAGGGAAGACTTCACCTTCCTCCTCCCAGACACCACTCCGCCCCGTCTTTCCTAGCACTCTCGCTCTCTGCAGCAGCCATCCCCTTCTGCCCCCCACACCCCAAACATTTTTAATTATATCTTCTCCCAAGTATTGCGGCTCAGTAACCAAGGAGCTGACATTGATGCATGTGCTGATAAATCCGCAAACACTGGAAACAAGATTAACAAAGATTTTGAGGAAAGGGTGACAGCTAATTTTGCGCAATGGTCGGTGCCTCATTCAAGAGTGATGTTTTTGATAGCGCAAGCCACGCCTGAGAATTCATGCTTGACGCAGGGAAGGGGGACTCAAACATAGTGTGAAGAGTTCCACGGCATTTGCACTTTAAAATTCTTCCTTTCTTCTTTCCTTTCTCGTTGTTTGTAGAAAAGACAGTACATTCGTGTTTGTTTGGGATTTCTTGTGGTCATTTTGTGGGTATTTACTGTATTCATGTGTGTGTCTGTGTGTGTGTGTACCTTCCTAATCAGTATGATCTAATCAGCAGTGTGAATTGTGGAATCGGTGACATGCCACTCCAGGCCCATGGTCCTTTCTCTGAACTGACTCTCAACACGCTGAGACACCGATACATACTCCTCTGAGAAAGATATCAGTCTGCCTCATCACCTATACGTGTACACACACACATACACGTGCGCGCACACACATGCGCGCACACACACACACACGCACCAGGAAAAAGGACGAGATAACAATCATACTTCGACAGCTGATTTCTTATTTTCTCATCGAGGAAGGCACATCGCCCTACCTCCTTCTTTTCTCTTTCTTCTCTCTGCAGCCAATTTCAGGTCTATACAGTAGAAACATTTTGCAGATTTCTTTTGTTCTTTTTTCATGCCTCTTCCCTTTTTTCCACCTCTTCATGTGATGCCTCCCTTCTCAGAATCGCCTCCCCTGTCTTCATCTGTAGGCAGCTGACAGCTTCTTTCACTTTTCTTTGTCAATTTCTCCCCTCTCTCTCTCTCTCTTTCTCTCACTCTCACCGTCTCCCTAGCTCTCTTTTTCATCTGCCCCCCCACCCCCCACACCCCCCATCTGCTTTCGCTTTTGTTTGCCTAGCCCCTATCCCGTCCCAACTTAAAGATGAGGAATGTGGTGTGACCCTGACCTCCATCGGCCCTGTAACCACCTCCGACCCCTTCAGGTGACCTTCGGTCACTGTTTTGACAGCTTGATTAATTACCCAGTGTTATGATTTATGAGAAAAGCTGTATGTAAAAATAATAGACAACAGGTGGTCTTAAAAAAAAGTAGTAGAGTTGAAAGGGCTTCTAGTAAGGATTGTGGTGGCGGTGGGGTTGAGGGTGGTCTGTGTGTGAGAAAGCTCTGAGGAGAAAGGGGATTTTTTTGATTTTCTATAGTTAATTGCTTTCAACCGCTTCTGAAGGTTGCGTCAGGTTAATGTACGGTTTACTTTGTTACCACAGCATGTATATCTCCGTGTGTATTTGGCTGTGTGGTGAGAGGATGACGGGGATTGCGTAGCTCCATGTGTGTGCTGTGAAGCATAAACCCTGCCATGTGGTAATGACACCATGGAAAATGTGCTGGAACACAGATATAGATGCATACACACACACGCACGCTCACAGATATGCTATATTCTCTGCAACCGCTTCTCTAGGTTACATGCTGTGAAAATAAGCAGAGTAAATGGCAGGACAGGCCAGCCATAGTGTTTACCCTTCACACTTCAAATACAGCTTGTGATTGGCTGTAGCGACCTCCCGTGACTCCTGGACCTGTGGTGCAGCTCCACTTAGAGAGAGGTCAGACTTTTGAGCGGTTGGAGTGTGTCACTATAGTTGTGGGTCCGTGTGCTAATACTGTGGCCTTTATTGCTGATGGGTACCCTGTTATAATCCACGGCGTACAATATCACCGCAAATAGAAATGAATATTTTACACATATAGAATTGAAAATTTAATCCCACGAAAGGTCACACTTAATATGAAATAGCTAACACAGCTCACATAGCAACATCGCCAGGACCTCCAGTTCTCTCTGCAGCTCTTCTTTGGCCTTTTACTAGATCACAGTAAGAGTCCAGGGGTGTCTGGAATGTTCTCCGACCTTTGACCCACCAAGATCATAGTGGTTCTCTGATGTTCAGTGAGATTGCTATTAGTAAGTCTCACACTGCTGATTATTGGTATGTGACACCTAGTGAAGGACTCTTACACATTTTTTCAAAACCGCTGATCAGTCAAAATCTGAATTCAGGGTCGAATATTTTGCTGTTACATGATTTGCAGGTGACCCTGATAAGGATAAAGGGGAAGAATATAGTTTGATGGATGATTTGCATGTGTTTGTGTAAAGGCTGTGTGCCTAGGTCTGTGCATGCACATGCGTGCATACATGTGTTACATGTGTCTAAAATGTTTAGATCTGTCCTGCCATTGACCCCAGCTGGCTCAGTCTGTACATATGGCCATGCGTCTCGCACCCACTGCGTGTGTGTTCATGTATCAACTACCTGTCCAGATGGTAAAGTAGAAACATTCACTGACAGTGCGTGTCTTTTGGAATTCACATGGCTGGGGAATTTCTTTACTTTAGTTAAACTGAAAGACAGAAATTGACGTTTCATTGTAATCGCAGATTGTTCGGGTTGTTTTTTGTACTTTTTATAAGCATCAGGATTATAAACATCTCTGTTTAATTTGTCATTACATTCTTTCCTTTGGCTTTCTTCTTTTTATTGTTAGTGGCCTTCAGGACAATAACTTCAGGGTTGCTCCAGGGACACTTCCACTCCTCCTGTCTTCTGTTTTTGTAGCCTCACAGCTCTTCCCGCTATCCTCACCTCTCCCCCTGATTTATACATTAAATAGTTAGGTGGGTGGAAAGGGAGGCACCTATCATTCCATGATCTATATCTCTCTGTGCCCTCATTAAAAATACATGTGTATGCTTAGGGGAGACAATATAGAATATATAAATCAAAATGCTAACAGCATCAGAGTAAGCCTGCTGTATTTATTTCCCCATAGCTTTCCCGCTGCGGGTTGAGGACTCTTCCTGCTTACTGCATTTCCTTTTCAGTGGCAAACACATGTGTGTTGGTCTAATCTTAACAGATTCTGGAAATATTAATTTCTGTTGCAGCTGGTTTAACATTTAAAGTAGCAGAGATTGCAAAAACTCTTTTCGTTATTATAGATTATATTTTTATTGTCAAGTAAACAAATAAACCAAAATTAAATCAAACTTTTCAAAAGCATAGTCATTATCACATCTAGTGAGATGGTCTCGGTGAATTTACATGCTATCAGTGTCTTGACCAATGGCGTGCTCTTCTTTAGAGAAAGAAGAAGAAAAAAAAGGGAAAAAGTTGACAAATGACTTGTGTAACATTTACTTGCACAATCGATAGCTCTGACAATTTCCACCTGGACGGTGATTAATGCTACATCCACCCCCAATCTAGCAACCCCCACCCCCAACTCTACACCTCCTTCTGCGTGTCGTGCTGAGAGCAGATGAAGCAGGCCTCTGAAATCTGTGTGTGTGTGTGTTTTATGTGTCAGAGTTTCTGCCTAGCCATTCCGATGTTTGATCAACCATTGAGCATGGATATTGGCTGGATAAATTCAGATTGAGTGTGGTAAATAACCGACACATAAACCGGCTTTTCAGCGAGTGAGTTACCCAACAGTTTCTGCGTGTTTTTATATCTGTTCTTTCACAAAGGTGCTGAAAATAGTCGGGTCGGGAGGAACGAGACAGGAAGAGTGAAACGGAGAGAAAGAAATGTAAATTTGAGCATAAAAAGAAGCAAAGGCATGAGGGATCAGAAGCTGCACTATTCTCTTCACTTCCTCCACCCCACTGCTCCACTTTGAACTCATTTATAAATATTCAATTCCACATATAAACAATATCCAAATGAACCCAGACATCCAAGCCAAGGTTAAAAACCCTGCTGCTTATTACAGACACTACTACTTGACTAGCTCAAAAGGTTAGCTTCTTATTCTGACCTAAACTATTTGTGCTCATTAAGATCAAGAAAAAGATAATCATTACCACAGACTTATTTACTTTGGCTGAATTAGTGTACGACTACATTAGCAGAAGCGAGTCTTTGAACTTGAAGTGAAAAGTTGAATTTAGGGAAACTTAATTAAATGTGTACTCTTTTTATGAGAGGAGAAACCCATGCAGTAGGTGATTTGTTCAAAATTAACTTGGGAGGGCAGATGGTGAGATGAAGCTCCAGTTTGTCTTACTTTTTCTGTACACATTTATGTGTGCTGTTCACTTGATTTCTTAAACATGCACGGATGTGGGCTTAAACAGATGATCTAAGAAGAAGCAAGTCAAACACTAAATCATATTTATTTCTTGTAATTTAGGTAACTTTAGGTCAATGACATCTTAACAACCTGTGACACAATTTTTCTACTACCGTTCTGCTTGGCCTTTTTTAGAAAGACCCTATAAAATAATATTTAAGGACATTAGGTCTCCCCAGCAAACGCTTACATGACGGTCTGGTTATCTCATCTAATCAAGAGCTTGATTGATTTCGGCTGACAAGCTGATGACAATCCCGTCTCATCCCCTCTCACATCCCCTCTAAGATCCACATGTTTTCATAGCCCCTGTGGTACAGTAAGTGCTCTCCCACCCTTCTGTTCTCAGAAAAAAAACTATAGCTGTGTGATTTGTGGGTATGGGGAGGGGTGGGCTGGGGGTCTCAGACGGGTGCTGTGTTAAATGAGAAAGGGGCACCGTGACTTAATCTGACAGTACTGTGCGAAGTGTGTGGTATCTCGACCTCAGGGAGAGGGGGAGTGGGAAAAGCGAGAGAGAAAAAAAACGAGGGGATCCAATGGATAAAGAGGCCCTGCATGCAAAGCTTGTGCACGTAGAGACTGAGACAGACAAGGTCACGCAGAGCAGGGTGGCCCTGACAGAGAGGTAGAGCAAACGACTGCGTACTTGTTATTACCATCTCGCTCAGCTGCTGTGTACCTCTTCATTGAGAAACTGTTCATTTTTCTCTGTCTTCATCCTTCCAAAAAGCTGTTTTTTCACATGTTTGTCAGCCACTCCAGCCGCTAGTAAGTGAAATGTGAACGGATTGTGATACCAAAGATTTGCTTATGCTTATTTTCCAACTTATCCTTTCACCTCAGTCAGCCTGTTACACTCAAACCTGACTGTGGCCTGCAGTCATCCCTCCCCTTGTTCTCATCTCATTGGGTATGCCACGCTGGTTGACCCTTTCGCTCTTGTCAGTCAAGCCACAGTAGCGAATCGGGGGGCTGCATATTGCTGGAACAAGGAAGTGGAGAGAAGGCTGTTGAGCCACTTGATTGTAAGAGCCCTGATCCTAACAGCCACCTGACAGAAAACGAATAATGTAAGCTGCCTAAGGGCCAATTTCGCTGGACTCCATAGATTGCAGACTGATTCTTGAGATGTAATTTGCATGCACACGCACACATCAGTGCATTAATATACAAGTGCAACAGGAAGAAGAACATTTATTTGCTCCTGTTCACCAAACAATACACCTACAACACATAGACCCTCCAATTCACACAACCATACCATCCACTTTCCCTCACTGCATGCACCCATGACCGCTATCAGCCATGCTTTGTACCTGTCAAGTGCTGTCCTTTTCCTTGTGCCCAGAGCCCTGCTCACTACATGAGAGCTCTCACATCAAAGCTTCGTGGAGCCCCACACGCACAGATGAAACACCCTCTCATTCCAGCCGCCTCTGTCCCCGCTCCTGCACATTAGACACATTTCATTTCATTACAACGCCACTGGAAAAATAGAGGTGCCGCTGTCTTAAAGGGACACCTTATTTACTCTCACTCGCGCTCGCCCACATGTCGACACGCACGCACGCACACACACAAACACTATCCACTTTCTTTTTAAATAATGTGACTAGAGGGAAAGAGTGGACAGGAGGCACGACTATTTTTCTATAGAGGCATCATAAGATGCTATTGGATAATATTTCATCAGGAATTACAATCACATCCTCTACACACACACACACACACACACACACACACACACACACATATATATATATCTATATATATATGATAGATGTATTGATTTTACTTTTATATTATTATTACTTATTCTTAATACCTTGCACACGAAACTGAGGGGTTTTTTTGCATTTAAAGCATTGCTTTGTTTGATGAGATGATGGAGGTTTCATCATGATGATGAGTCGAGCCCTGGTTTCCGTAGCAGCGGCAGCCTTTGTTGTGCTATCTGGTGTGGGACAGGCCGACAAAGGAGAGCTAAGGAGCATCCAGAGCGAGGTGATGAGGTCGGGGTGCCCCCCCTCTCACAGGGGTCGGGGTGATCCTCTTGACCGCTGGCCCCAGGGCAGGGGCTCAGTGTGGTGGTGGCACAGGGGCACCTGCGGGGCATGGGAAGAGACTTAGGCTGCATACTACAGCAGAAAGGCAAGACTGACCGAATTCTAGAGGAGCGTACGAGTCTCTGTCTGTTTTCTTCGAGACAGTGTGTGCTCGTGTAGGACAAAGGGAGTGACCTAGTGTTAGCAATGTGTGTGAGAGAGATTTAGTGATAAAAAGGCAGGGTGACCCAACGTTTGGCAATGTGCATTTGTGTAAGATTCACACTTTGACAGCACATCACAATACAAAGATCAGTTTTTCCACGGCCGGGTGTTGTGTGAATGATGGGGAGTAGTTGGACTTAGCGGTAGCTAAGAAGCTGCGAAAAGACAGAAAGACATATCTCCATATATTTGGTTTTCACAAAAAAAAGCTGCACACATTTAGATGATACACAGCTTTTTATGAAAAACTTATCCTGTGATACATGAGGACATCATTGATACTCTGCTTTTTAATTTGAATACCCTATTTTTCTTACAAAACATGTATTTTCTAGGGAAGTGAATTTATTATACCCAGTCGTGGGGTCGCAGTAATTAGTTGTATCTGGAAGTTAAAGAAAGAAAAGAAGTAGAATCAAACCTAAAATTAATTCTATTAAAGTAAAATAAGCACAAAAAAATCTACTTGTCCTCTCCACCCGCAGAGCTCAGAGTCATATATTTTGTTGATGGAGACAACAATAAGAGGAGGAAATGACTGGACAGGGAAAGCACTGTTGCCCTGACATCAAAGCAGACCTCTTAGTGTTCAAATGAATGATGGTTTCCGACATAGAGGTGAACTTGGCGGCCCAGCTCCTCCAGACTAAGAACGCCAACGACACTGGTCGCCTTTACAGCAATGTTCTTCTGGGTGACTGGCCAACTGAAAGGGGTTAGTAATGTTAGGTTGGGTAGGTGTTGTTACCTCTCCAAAGCAAAGGCTACAGGGCACTCGGGGTTACCATAAGGACACTAAAGGCTCAGAACTGGGCTACTTGAGGTTGACATTTGTGTGTTTAAGTCTGGGGAGCATTATTGACCAGTAAGAGTTGGGGTAAGAGCACTGAAGACTAAAAAGGGGTTATAAGCCATAGGGCTACCATTAGAACACGTGCGCCACTGTTGCTAAACCATTAACTTTTGGCCTTGTGAACTGGGATTTAGGTAAGAGAAAAATGGGCAGCCCCATTGGACTCATGTTGTTTTATACACTTCAAATGTTATATATCTTTCAGTCTACATTTGTATTCTTCTCCTTCAGCCTTGTTATACTTTATAAGAGACACCTGTTAACCATCATCCAGTCTAATCCAATAACACTGCCATAAACGTTAAAGTTTACAGAGCTTGCACATTCTCGGTTGTATTTTAAAGATGATAATATGATAAAGATTGATCTTTTTATTTCATGTATATTGTTCAGATTCTATTAGGTGAGTTTGATGTACTGCAGTGTATTACCCTGAAAATTGTTCATAATATAATTAGTATTAGTTTTTAGTAATGAAATTGCTCCCATAGGCTGAACTGGTCTTGTCAGTTATTTTATCAGACTACCACCAGTGGGCAGTGGCACAAAGCTGGTGTCTATCGGCCTAGAGTACATCTCTCTGCTTCTCCTTCCTTCTCTGTCTATTTCGGTCTTATCCTTTTATAATCCATCTGTATATCTCTCTGTCTTCACTGCTCTCTTTTACCCTCACCGGCTTCTGTTGTTTTTTTCATCTGGTAATTCATCTGCTTGAATGTTCTGGTCTGTCTAAACTTCTTGCGTGCAGATGTCTCTGTGATGTCTGAAGCCTAAATTTAATCTTGCTAATAGAAACTCATTTATTACCTCTTAAACTTTACTCATGCTGTACATGCATATACGCACACATAGAAAGTGATTAAATACAGATTTGGAAGCATCATCTATATATTTTTTTAATATAAACCACTTCCTACATTAATGTCAGACTTGTTATGCCTTGTAGTAAAAAGCAAAACTGAACTGAAGTATGTACCGTAGAAGAAAATTTATTTAAATTTATCTAAACATATTTATTGTGGTGTTTAAAATGTAAAAGCTAATAAGTTTAAAAATGTATATACATAATATATAATAATTAATTATTTAATAATGTCTGGCTTTCTTCACACAATGTTTTTTCTATTAAAAATATGTATAGAAGAGAAGAACCTTTGAATTTGAATAAGAGTGAGCGTAAGATTAATTTTAATAATCAGAAGACGTGAGAAAGTGTCAGTCGCCATTGTCAACACATGGTAAGTGCTAAGGGAAAGGGTGTGTGGCAGGTTTGATGTCAATATGCACAGGAGGGACACACACATGCTGCGTCAACAAAAGACATGCACATTGCAATAACACTTATTAAGGAATAGACGACATGTCGCTGTGAGGAGGCAGTGTGTGTGACGGCGATTTGTGGGGAAGCCCGGTGAAGTTGCCTCTCTTAGAACTCCTAAAGGTCTTTTTGTCACACACATATCTTTCGTGTCCCACAGTTTAGTGTTCATGTCTGTATTGGTGTGGAGTTAGAAAGTCCTGCACCCATAAGTTTAGGCCTTGGGGTGGGTGTGCGTGTGTGTGTGTGTGTTCACAATGGGGGTTGTGTGTGAAAAGCCAGCCCAAAGTGAAACAGGAATCCATCCATTTCCTGCTTTAGTTTCAGAGTGCTTAGGACAATAAACACAGTTAATTAAAATGGCTTCAAAGTTGAAGAAGTCACTAGGCTACAAAAAAAACCTTCCTTTCCTCTACAGTGTGCATATAGCAGCACATCCCTTCTGTTATTCTCTTTTTTAATAACTACATAGGCTCTTTCTTCTCCTTTTCCCAGTCTTTTTAAGCCCTTACTATTGTGGCATTTTATGTAAATCAAATATTTTCTTTTCACGTGAAAACCGTAATTCTTTCTTAAGGTTTTTTTTCTTAATGCAACTTTTATCTGCGGTGCTGCCTGCAGAAGTTTCAAGTCATATTTACATTTGTAGCTAAGCCTTTCACTGAGTGATGGTAGGATCGATTGGGTCTGATATTAAGTGACACATGGCCTTTGGAGTCACTAAATGCTACTCACTTACTGAAACCACCATCACTGAATTCCATTCCCCTAGTTACTCCTCAGGCTTGTCCCTGCAGTGACATTCTCTCCTCTATCTCTTTCGCTGCCATTTCTTTCAGTCTGGATTTGCATCTTTTCACCGAGTCATGTCACAATCTGTGTCTTTTAAGTGTCGTGTTGGTATTATTTGCTCATAAAGATCCACTGCTGGGCTCTTTGTTAAAGACTACGAACCACTACCAGACCAAGATTACACAGGAATGTTTGTGAGCTTCTTTTTCTTGTGGTTTACTCTGCATTGTTACATTTATATTGCTGTTTACTTACCTAGTCGGCCTGACAAAGGGACTATCAGATTTTTCTCAAGAAAAAAACGAAAAGAAAAGAAACATGTTCTAAAAAGCATTAAATTCTCATCACTTTTTAATTCAGTTCATAATTGTATCATGGAGACAAAACAAAACGAAATAACCGAAACACCTCAACATATTGGAAACTAAAAATCTGGAAAAAGAGGAAACAAAAATCTGCACCCCTATCACACATATGTTTCTGTATATACATGTCTACAAAGATGCATCTATTTATTGATATATTATAGAAATAAATGCAGATTAAAGGTTATCGCCTCTATTTGTATTTCTATTTTTTCTTTTACAAATATTTTATTTTAAAAAGGTTTACGTAAATCGGAAATAGTCAAATACCATATAGTTATAGTGTTAATGGATAAAATATCCAACACTTTTAACACTTTAAGGTAACTATCTCACGATGCTCGTGCCTTGGATTTAACACACAAATGTATGTTTCCTATTTGTTTTAGGAGGGCTATGGCGTGATGGTGCTCAACCCCAATGAGAACTATTTGGAAGTGGAAAAACCGACAAAGTCTCCCCTGCCCTCTCCGACGGAGACCTCCGACGAACCTGCTGAAAAGAGGGAGCGCAAAGACGATAAAGAGGGGAAAAAGAAGAAGGAATTTTATGAGAAATACCGTAACCCACAAAGAGAGACTGAGACAGAACGGATTCTTATACGAGTAAGTCCAAAAAAGGGAACGATGAAGATATGGAGAGAGGAAAGAGAAGGAAGGCAGGAAGGAAGTGTTTGCAGAGCCAGGGCTAGAGGAAAAGATGATAGATGCTGATGAAATGTAGACATGATGGTGGAGGTGGACAGAGTGACAGTTCTAGGGTCGTAGGAGGAGGTAGGAGGCAAGACATAGGTGAGAAAATGGATAGCAGGAATTTGGCTAAGTTTCGAAAGACAAATGTGGCAAGGGGGAGCGGGGAGGAGGAAGCTAGCTAAGGAAGTGAGGGAAGGATATGTTAGGTAACAAGGGATGAAGGGAGGATGGAAGGCAGAGGGAGAAAGAGAGGCTCTTGTGTGGTCAGCCTGTGTGTGAAGAGGTTGGCTGTTCTCCAGTCGCCTCTCAGTGAGCAAGTGTTAACCACATGGCTACCTCCCTTTCTCCTTCTTCCTCCCCCTCTTCCCCTCACTTTTTTTCCCCTCTCAGATGGTGGCCTGGTCAGTGCAGCTCTGGCCCTTCACTCTTGTTGACCGCTGGGATTATTATCTCCCTAACACACACTGTGCAAACACACTGCAACATTCTTATCGTGCAACACTGACTGTGCACCCCTTAATCATACATATACGCATATGCATACACATACAAATACACATAAACACACACATGCTCATATGCAGCACTCGAGGCGCCTAGCTTGGCCAGTTTACCTTGTGGTCAAACAAAGGAAGTGACCCATTGCATAAAGCTTCTGATGTCTTCTGTTTGACCCCTGCTGACAAATTTAATATTCATTGGCCACTTGAACAGGGTCCAGCCCAATTATCTTTTTCTTTTTTTTGTCATTCGTCCCTCACTTCCTTTTGTCATTGCGTAAAATCTTAAAAATTAAGATCATGCTCCATGGCTGGGTCTCATATAGGCAAAGCACCCTCACTGATTATATGAGTCTTCATTTGGTTGATGGCAGTAGCATCGCAGCAATGGATGTACATTTGTGTATGTGGGTGGTGTTTGTACATGTGTGTAAGTGTATGTGCATGTGTGCGTGTGAAAGACGTCACTCTCTGGTGTCTGACAAGAGTTAGGGCTGCTGTGGGACTAGCGGGCGGTGTGTGAGCTGTCATCACGGGCTTCTTTTTCTCACCCCCCACCCTTCCAGCAGTACCTTTATACACGCTGTAATAAGGTATAATTAGCTGCTGTCCTCTCTTACTCTATCAGATTTTGCATGTGTGCTGCTTTCCTCATCATACAAGCGGTGAACTCACTCACTGACATGAAGATCTTTGTAAATGATCCATCGTGTCATTTCTAATAATGGTGCCAAACAAACTCGCATCTGCTGTCAGCTTTATATTGATTTATTTTATAGCTGTACACCACGTGTATCTGCTGAGGCTTGAATGATTTTCATATCATGAACTGATCTCTTGCTTTTGCCATTTCAATTTTTTTGTATCTACTTGTATGTATCTTCTTTTTCTGTTGTCATCCTCTTGCCTGGGATCTTTACCGCTAAGTAATGTTAGCAGAGTTAGATCAAAACTACACTCCCAACTTAGTTTTCCTTTTACTACAAGTAAGCTGCAGTATTATTTCTGTGTCTTTATATTCAGCTTTGCTTGCTTACCCAGTGATGCATGCTGGCCACAGTCAGATATATTGAGGGGAGGCAGTATGAAGCAGTGGACAGTCTTCACATTCCCCATCCCAACAAGATGAAAGCAAGGACAGACGACATAATTAATGACCGAAAAGAAGGAAAAGAAAACCTTCCATTTAAACCAAGCACAATGTTGACTTCCTTTGTTATTCAACTATTAAACTTTCGGCAACTGAAGTATATTGCTAATTGATTTAGCACTTCACAAAGCAATATCATACTCACTCACTCACCTTGAGCAGGACTTAGATTTTGCTGCTAAATATACTTGTCTTTGCACGATTAACGAGTGAGCAGTTAGGATCTGTGTTGGTGCCTCTTGAATTTTGACCTTTGACCCAGAAGTGAGCAGGATGTTAGCATGTATGACCTCGCCTTTATTGTCCACCCCCTCCCTTCGCCGCATCACTACTCCACTGCTCATCCTCTATCCGTCCAAGAGCAAGCTGTCACATGCACACATGGAGATATGTAAAGGCTCACACATACCAGCAGACAAAAGAGTAAAGAAGGTGAAAAGAGAGCTGATAGTGTGTTTGTGTGTGCTTGTGTGCGCTTTTTTCCTTCAACTCTGTTGGTCAAGGTGGGTGGTGGATCAAATCAAACCTCTTTAGCAGGGCTGTTTTCATCTTTTTTTTTATACAGCACCCACCCAAGACACACTCACTCACCAACCTTTGTATTCGCTACACCTCACAGTCTTACTCCCGCTGGGCTGGCAGACCACCTGCACACAGCCATTCAGAAAGACACATATTCAAACTATAAACCTCTAGTCCTGGCAATATCATGACACCCAACAAGACAGAAGAAGCACCTTAAGCTTGAAATAACACCTGTCTTGCTCTGAGTTTATATTTGTGACGCTCCTGAAATTACAGTTTATCATCTCTTTTTTTCCTTCCAGTTGACTCGCAAAGATTGACAGATACACACAAATACACAGCAGCCCACTGATAGAGTTGAGTTGATTAATACGCTTCCTTACACACATTGGTAAGCTCTTAACTGCTTTTAGGATTCTTACTTTTTAGCCTTGGGTTCATAGTGTGCAACCTCTCAACCTTATCTAATCCTTCTCTTCTCTGCTCCTCTAGATCACACACCAATGGGCCATGTTTAGGGGGATATTGGTAGAGGAGAAAGAAAAAGAGAGAGGGCACAGGGAGGCATGGAGGGATAGAAAGTCTGATCGGAGGGATGCTGATGAGGATACTGGAGGGGAAGCGGGTGGGGGGTACTTTTTTAGCACTTAACCATATAGAAGTTTGGGAGTTCACTTTACTCTGAATTTTAGCAGTAATCCAGTTAGCTATTTTCTGTCAGCCAAGCGGAGGAATGGCAGGAACAAAAGGCACATTCATGGGCTTAAGAAGCTTCCAAAGAGTTCACCCAAGGCTGGCTGGCTGGGATTAGGCCAGCAGGCCCTGGAAAGAAGAAGGGGAAAAAAGAGCAAAGAGGACAAAAAACAGAGCTTCGCCTTTCTTTAAGCACCACTTATTTTTATAAATGACTTGAATGCTTTTCCTTCTTTCTGTTTTCGTGTTTTTATGTTTCTCCTTTCAACGCTGTACATTTCTTAAATATTGAGAAAGAGAGGGAAAAAGAGAGGCCCTCACTCCTAGAGGAATTTAGGGTTTCAGATTGAGGCTATCCCTTCTTTTCCTTTACTTTTGCTATATAAGATTCACTGCAACTTCAGTTGTCACCATGATATCTTTGTGCTCTTCTCTAATATTTTTCACTCGTTATAGACTTGCCATAGTGGCAACTGGAGGTTTGTTTGTTTTTTTAAGAAAAGTTTTATCTTTAATTTTTTGGTGATATCTTTTACATAACCTAGGGGTCTTCTACTACTGATCTTTTTGGATGCACGTAGTGTGTTGTGTATGTCGGTACATTTACTTTTTCTAGGTTTTGCTTCTGAAGGCCCATTATTTCCAGTTGTAGCTGTCCACACCAATCAGCTGGGGTCATTGTTTGTATCTAGGAGCTTAATTAATGAATTGCAATATATGCTACTGTAATAGTTGGCATAGCTCAAAACATTTAAAAACAAAGAAATATTCTATTTTGAGTGATGCACTGTGATAATATCATATGGTGGGATGTCTGGTGATTCCCACCTCTAATTTTATGCCTTAATACAATTTAGTTAGGTTCTATAAAAATGACACTTTACAGAGTTGTCACGTGTTTATTTCAGTTGTAAAGTTGGATGATTTGCGCATTGAAGTCTATGGGGTTAGACTTGTTTTAGGAGCCAGTGGTTTTGAACTGAAGTTTTGGCATTTTGGTTGGCTCCCTTCTTTAGCTCAGGAAGTTGCTGTTTGTGCTGTACTACAAATTCTCTAAGGTACATGCACGCAGATCTACACACAAACACACCAAAACTCGATCATAAACTTAAGACGTGAACACGTAAGTGCACAGTCTGACATTTGTATTGCGACACGGTACTACCGTGTTTCTCTGTGGATTTTTGCTCTTTGTCACCTTCACCTATTTGCCCCATTTTGTGGTCCACAAGCAGTCATACAGACATAGTTTACCTGACCTTTGATCTGTAGCCTTGCCAAGAAGTGAGGCTCAGCATTTCTAAGGACAGGTAGGGACTTGATTAACCTCTGAACCTAGTCAGAGGAGAGGTCAATGACCCGGGCAAGAGGGCAGCTCACAAGCTTGCTGCAGAGAGCAAATTGGCTGGATGCCACTTTTGCATTTGGGTGTGTATGTCCGTGTAAATGTGGCAGTGAAGGAGCTTTGATGTGTGTGCTTGTGTATCTGTTTTTATGAGCCAAGTCTTTTAGGTATGCTGCCTGTGGCATTTTTAACTTTAACTTTATTTTATATTAGAGTTGTTTACGGCAGTTTAGCTTTAACTTCTCAAAGTTTTAAAAGGGAAGGTCTGTTGGATTCAGCGCTGTTGGTTTGTGTGTGTGTGTGTGCAATTCTGAGCGCACTTATTTAGTACACAGCATATGTGCATGCATGCATACCTGTGTGTTTGTGAGTTCGCTTGGGGCAGAACAAGTGTAGCTGGTCTCAGATCCCTGCTCCCAATCTTCTACTCAGGTCAACCATCAAACACATCCATCCTGCCCTCGCTCACACCTCCCCACCCACTGAGCTCCCTGTCTCTGTTTCTTTCCCTCTTTGCACACAACCCTGTTGTGGATACTGGCTGACCCGAATGAAGATATAGTCAGACACACACACACAGCACCTCAGGGTCATCCTGGAACAAACACAGCCTTGTCTGCCTGCCCGCTTTCCTTTGCCTTATGTCAATTAATGACTCGCAGTAATTTCACCTGACAATCCTGGCGGCAGCACGAGGCTAGCCAAGATGTCACAGTGATGACCTTTCTGGCCCGCAGACGCTCTTTTCTAATAAAGAATCTCACAAACCCACAGCAACTTCCTTTGTACTTTGTTAATGAGTTATTGATTTGAAACAATGCCCTGGCAAATATTGTCAGAGCAGACTGACCCTACCAAGGTCATGCTATTTTATTGTATACAGTCTCTGCACGCTAATCTGAACGTGGGATGACATGTACGCCGTAGTTTTGCTCCTTTCTCTGGCATCCCCCTCTCTCTTTCTCTCTCTCTCTGACTCTTTCTCTTCCCCCTTACACTGTATATCCCCTCATTGCAAAGTCAAGTAACACACCTACACATATATTTCTCTCTCTGTCTTTCTCTCTCTTCCCCCCCTTGTTAGTCTTGCACATGTTTTTCACCTCATTCTCCCTTTTCTCCGTCTCTTTCTCGCATCATTATATTCCCAACTCTCCATAGGTAGTATACCTGCTAATTACCTACAATGCCACAGTCATTATTTTCCCATCTCTGCCGCTAATTTGCTCCATACCTTCTTTTCCCCCCACTCTAGCAGACCCATCAGCTCCCAGACAGCTTCCAGCTCGCCTGAGCTCTCTGTCTGCCTTTAAAGAGAGAAAAGAATGAAACAAATACAGGAGGGGAAGAAAAAACAGGAAAACGATGGCAAAGGACTGCACGTCCCAGACATTGATTAGAATGCAATTGCAAACAGGTGTCGTAGAGGTCCGCTATTTAATTGTGTGCGCAGAGACATGTACAGAATCATGCACGCAGTCATTCACAAACAAACACAAACTAACTGATTCTAATAACCTCTTTGCTAATACCAAACATGTAATTACCTACATTGCTTATTTAATATTTAGTCATTAGCCCAAATGAAAACAATCCTGTTCTGCACTGAGCTGGACATATTAAAGACTGTAATGACTAGGGCTGCAGGTTGGTTTACTCAGTGTGTGGCCTGCGAGCATGAGGGGACTGAGAGATTGGTCAGCCAGTCTTTACTGTGTTTCTGCTTGTCAGTGAGAGAGCAAAAGTGAGTACGAGAGTCCTGTGTAATTTCACTAATTTCTTTTTTCTTCTTCCTTTGCAGAAAGACATTGTTGTGTGACCTGTGCGTTCTGTTGCGTTTAAAAAATTCAGCTTTCTCTGTGCTCTGTCTTTCCCTATACTTTTTTTTGGGACTGGAACCGTATCTGCCCAAGCAAAAGAGTCTAAACCCAATGAAGTTGTTTAGAGATCCCCGTGACACTGTCCTGACACTTCTGGCTTCCGCTGAAAGGTTTCTCAGTGTAAAAAGTAGAATGGCTCTTATCCACTAGATTCCTTCCAGCCCACACTGCTCACCGTCTCCCACCTTGAAATTTCAGCTTCCCCAGACATCCGCTATCTTTTTGGATGACTGGAGAGGAGGAGCAGAAGGGAGGAGCAGGGAGGTCTGCAGTGGTTGTTTGTCAGAGTGTGTTGATGTTGTTAGATTCATTGTTTCCTGTGTTGGTCAGACACTGGGTTTGTGTTGGCGTTGAGGCTGTTATTCTGGCTGCAGTGCACTCCTCTCTTCTGCTCTCCTCTCCCTGCTTCTCATTACATTGAATAAACACAGGGCAAGTACTGGACCGGACAAACTTTTGAAGAACGCGAGTTTCAATCTGTGTGAATGTACTGGAGCATGCCTGTTTGTGTGTGTTTGTGGTACATGTGTGTGTTGTGTGCACACTCTTGGGTGCCTGCAATTAAGTATGGCTTTTGACTGGAGAGTAAGTCTTTATTGTGTAAGTAATGGAAAGAGCTAAATTGAACAATTTCTTGAAACTAGACAATTGGAAGGCACACTTTCAACAGAGGGCTAACAGTTGGAACCACTTATGGACTGAAAGTGGGATAGATCTTCATGCATAATGTTACTCTAATTTATTACTTGAAATCAGTGTTCTGCTGATTGCATAGCAGGATCTTGGCTAAAACCACATTTTGTTTCGCTGACTCATTGAAGTCATTTGTATTTTTTTTTTAACGTGTGTGAATAGTTTGCACACAGTATGTTTTAAGCATGGAGTTCCCTAAATGTTTCTCAAAGTCTTTGTTGTGTCACTACCTACATTGCACTTTATTCACATGATTGATGTAGGTGCATTTGGATGAATGTTGGCGTGGTAAAGGTTTGTAATTTCCAAGTTTGAAGCTGGAAGTACACGTCAAACTCTTCTCACTGAGTAATTCTGCTAGACACACAATTGTACTCCTGTTATGTATCTCTCACTCACTCCCTTTCTCACTCTCTATAACTTTCTGATAAAAAGCTGTCTTTCAGCATCTGGAGACTGTTTTGTCCTGGGTGTCTAGAGTTCGGATTTGTACTTTATATTCACTGAGGGGACAGTATGGATTCCTATATATGTGGTAAACACATTGTACACACTCTCAAATGTCCCTTGACAGCTATGGTTGAAGTGTGCTGGCAACAGGTGTGCAGTGGGGAGGCTGTTCTGACAGTACTGGCAGATGCACACAGATCTACGAATGCGCACACATACACACACTCAAAGGCAGAGGAAAAAAATCTCTGGAAAATAAATAAACTAAGATACCGTGTGAGAGCTGGTGACGGGAAGCTAGTCTCACAGGGCAGCAGACTCCACTGCAGCAAATTAACTCTAGGAGATAATTGCAACAATATGCAAATGTTGTTTAGATAATTCAATACAATGTCATGTCAGGTAGTCAGTCACAGTTGCCTGATACTAAGGCAAAGACTGTATGTGCAAATTTGTGTGTGCGTGAGGTTAGGGGAAGGAGTCAGGAACACACCACCGCATGTTAAATCCTGCAGTGTTTTCCAAAATTATGAGTCATAGTATAGGAACAAATAAAGACATTTATCTTGTCCTCACATGGGCAAAAAACTAATATCGTGTCAGTTTTACTCATAGCCAGGTTTTGCCCTATTGATAACAGCACTTTTGGACTTGTTTAGGCGTTGGTATGTGTGCTACATAGAACAGCAAGCCATGTCTAATGTCTCTATGTCAGTGAACCTTGGGTGGAGAAGTGATAAAATAGGAGACAAATGAGTGTGAAGAAGAACAGGTGGCATCAGTGAAGGAGAAAAGAAGGTAGAAGAGAAGGGAAGAGTGAAAAAAGGAGGCAGGCTAATAAAATGGGCTTCATAGATGAAGGGCGACATGGTGGAGAAGAGAAGAGGGAGACTTCAAAGGGCTTTGATGTCACAGCCTTTCAGACAGACAACTCTTCTTCAGCCAGCCGCCGCGTACATGCCGGAGACCACATACACATGAATGCGTGAAAAGTAAAGGCATAGCCCTGATGGCAGAAGGGCAGGGCAGAGCGGAGTTGCCTGCTCTTGCATCACGCTCTGTGAATGGAGGTTGGTGCTGACACTACAACCCCCCTCATGCTAATCTAGCGCAAACACAAACACTCTGACAGGTTAATTTACCTCTAGACAAACATGGCAACAAAAACACACATCAGCACATCATCAAATACTACAACCGCACACAGACTTGCACACACTGATGCACGTGAGTGAAACCATTGAATCAAATCACAAGCTCGATTACTTTGTACTAAAACTAAACTTTAAACCACATCTTTGTCTGCAGTGTGTGTGTACGAGTTGTGTGTTGAGCACCTTCTTCTCAGTTACCACCTTGAATATTGAAGTAATTATCTGTCTGACATAATACAGTGTCCTCACACAATGAAAGCAGAATTGCGTTAAGTAAAAGGATGGTCTCTTAAGATATCTCCTCTGTCCTTTACCATAAAATTGCTAATTGCTTTTTTGAGTTTGATTGAACAGTTTGACTCTCGATTAACAGATGCGGATTTCTTCTCCAACAAGCCGTGTGTTTGTTTACTTTAGGATATTATTTCTGTATGCATAAGCGTGCCAATTAAGAGAAGTATGCGTGTAAATAATCAGGTTTGCGTTTCGTATGGCTACAGTTTCTCGTGTTGTTGAATCGCAGGATACAGGTGTCTTCAGTTAACAGTTTCTTGTGCAGTGTAACCTCTTGTGCGAATGCGCTGTTGATTTCTGTTGTGAACCAGACAGCCTGATAGAAAATCAAAGTCTGGAATCAATGTCACAAGTTCATTAATGGTTGCCCTTTTCGCAGCTGTACACTTGCTATTGTTCTTTCCAGTCCCAGATAAGCACTTACGTCTCAGGTTAATTAAACATGTCTTCTGGTTGCGTGTTACTGCACGTGTGTGTGTGTGTGTGTGCTCGCACAACTGTATACATGCAGATGAGATTGAGAAAAGATGTAGGGGAATTTATTTGTGGTACAGCATTGTGCTTGAGTGTGTGTTTTGTGTGTACGTGCATATGTCTCCTCTCTGTCGTCTTTTTTTTTTTTTTTGACCTTGCCCTGGTGTCTTCCCATTATGCCTCTACTGGTGTTTAGATGGACCATTGATTCAGCAACGGGGTACAAATTAAGATTTAAATGTTACGTCATCCTGCCTATTGAGTTTTACATTTAGGGCATTTGCAATATGCAAGACTTATTGATCTGTTGAAGTGTGGCTCTTTGTAGAAATCACCTCAGGCTACATCCACTTTTCTTTTGAATTTCTCTCTTTTTGGCTGGGCCTAGAGGGGCAGGTTTTGATGCTGTAGCATTAAAGCATCAATAGAGTTTAATAACTCTATTGATGCTTCATTGTCATTGGCTAGACCCTTCTTAAATGTTTTGTAGTTGCACAACTGGAGTTTGTCGGTAGCCTTCAAGCGTCAAGGATTTCTTTGAATTGTCTTTGTTGTGGATATGACAAAGCATATTTTTTGTCTTGCAGGAAAACGGCTCCTCAGAGGAACATGTGCTGTACGTGTGGGACCACTTTGTGTCCAAAGCCGCAGCCAAGAATGTCTTCATCATGGCCCATAGCTATGGAGGACTGTCTTTCGTTGAGCTGGTGAGTGTTTTAGTTTTCCGCTTGTCTTTTCTACCTCCTACCAACAAAAGCATGCACTGAAATGGACAATACACTCCTGTTAACACAAACACTATTGTACGTGTTTGACCCTTACACTACTTATTCTCGAACACACACACACAATAATACAGTGCTGTGAAAATGTATTTCCTGCTCTTCCTGATTTCTTTTTTGAAGATTTTTCACATGTAAATGATAAACAATAACTAGAGTAAAATTGAGGGACCAAAAATTATCCAAACATATCTAACTCTATGTAAAAAAGTACCTTTATTTTTTATTTCACTAGCCATACCCAGGTCTGATTACTTACTGCCCTTTTGAATAAAAAAAATCACTTAAATAGAACCTGTCTGACAAAATAAAATTGGCTAGAAGATCTGAAAAAGCAACACATCCCGAGAAACAAAGTCAAACAGAATCCTTGACATCTGTTAGTCTGAGAGGGTTACAAGGCCATTTCTGAGGCTTTGGGACTCCACTGAACCATGATGAGAGCCATTGTTCACAAATAGAGACAACGGTGGCGAACCCAAGAGCGTAATGATGACTTATCCAGGAGTTCCCAAAAGAACCCAGAACATCTAAATAACTGCAGGCCTCACTTGCCTCAGTTAATTTCAGAGTTCATGATTCGACAATAAGGAAGAGACTGGGCAAAAAATGGCATCCATGAGAGAGTTCTAAAGTAAAAACCACCGCTGATCAAAAAGAACATAAAGGCTCATCTCACGTTTGCCAAAAAAAGCACCTTAATGATCCTCAAGACTTTTGGGAAAATATTCTCTGGACTCACAAGACAAATGCTGAACCTTCTGAAAGGTTTGAGTCACCATTACGTTCCGTTGTAACATTCAGACATGGTAGTCTGATGGTCGGGGGCTGCTTTGCTCCTTCAAGACCTGGACAACTTGCAGTAATATATTTAACCACGAATTCTGCTCTCTACCGGAAATTGCCGAAGGAGAATGTCAGTTTGTGCCCTGAAGAAAAGAAAAAAGAAGGTTTTGGAAGGTTATTTAAAGTCCACACAGAAATACAATTGAAATGCTTTGGCATGAACGGACAGGGGAAAACCTTCCAATGTGGCTGAATTAAACAACTTTGCAAAGAAGATGGGGGGAAATTTCAAATGCTGTATATTATTGCAGATGCTTGATTGCAGTTCGTGGCACAACCAGTTTAGGGGGCATTTGCTTTTTCATATAGGGCCAGTTAGGTTTGCATAACTTTTTTCGGTTAATAAATAAAATCATAATTTAAAAACTGCATTTTGTATTTGTCATCTTTGTCTACTATTAAAGTTTCTTTAATGATCTGATATGTTTTATTGTTACAACTATGCAAAAAGTAAGCTATAAAAAAGGAGGTAAATACTTGTTCACAGCACTGTAAAGACAAATACACAGTGATATTAGCATTGGCCTCCGCAGGAATACAGACACCAGGCTGGCGATGTGTGAAGCTTGGTCAAAAGATTAAGAATAAAAGTGTGTAGTCTCTTTGAGAAAGAAACTACTACAACTATTTAATTCGTTTTACCTTTTTAGACAATCTGCTTCATCACTATCTTTGGGTACTTCTCTGCACATCAAGAACAGGAGGGAAAGAAGGGAAAGTTGTCTTGATAAGGAAAGAATAGCAGTCCAACAAAAGTGTTGCTGAGATCTGCTGTGCAGCATGTAGATCTCTCCACCTTAAGAGTGACCTTAAGAGTGACAGTAGATAGATCAAAAGATGGTGGGAGGGAAGAGAATTTGACTTTGAATGATTCAAAGGAGAGGTTGAAAATAAACGTTTGGCTAGCTTCTTACCTTTATAACCCTTCAGCTAAATGGGCCTACAATGTGTCTTTTGAGGTTTAGACTAAGGCCTCTGAGGTTAATGTTTTATTTTCTAGTCTTAAATTTACAATGGATTGTGCATCGCATAATAATGATCCAACTCTTTTGTAAGTGTTTTAGTGAGAGTTACCAACTGCAATAATGAAGGTTATGTGCAGATAATAAAGGCAATATTAGTGGGTTATCCTTCCCAAGCCATAATACCATTTAAGAGCCAAGCTTAGGTACTATTTGTTGTTTGGTTTTCATCCCAGAGAAATCAAAAAGTGCCTTTACTAATATTTGAGTAATACACTGTTTTCATCATAAGAGCATGCTATTATTAGTACCTGTATCATTACTTGAGTACTTCTTAAGTACTAATCATTTAAGTTGTTGGAAAGTTGTCTACTAGGGTATAATCTTCCTGAGGTGGGCTACAGGATGACTATTTCTGACTATTCCTGTACTCAAAGCAGTCTTTCTAGCGTATAGAAAGACTCAGAGTTGCAGTACATGTGTAAATATGGCTTTATTCTTAGAAACAGTGATTAGTTGCATTAACTGTCAAAATATGATTATGGTTAGTTTGGACTGCAATTTAAGAAGCTTGCTAACTAACACATTGCGCTAATTGTGTTTGCAGGCCTTTCTATGATCTGAGAGCAGGGTTTATTTTGCTGCAGGTTTCTTGATCTGGGGAATCGCTGTTAGACTCAGTACAACCAATATTATTATATCTCTCCTTTTTACTCAGGAAGGAGAGGAGGAAAGAAGCTAAGAGGATAGGGCCTTTCATGGGGGGATGAAAGGTGGCCACTTCTCCCACTGGTGTTTTCAGGGATGTTTTATTTTCTTTGTTTTCCTTTCACCTACTCTTTTTTTGTTTTGTATTTTGTAATTTTAATTTGGCTGCTAAATATTCATGCACTGTTTTGTCTGTGACAGCTTCACAATCTCTTGGGCTTTTTCACTGTGTGACGAACACTAGCTTTTCTCTCGATTTGAATCTTTCTGTCTTTCTGTGTTTCTTTCACTCAGACTCTCTTTGCGAGGCTGTGTGCTTTTGTGATGTACAAAACATGCATATATATTATGTGCATATACAGTATGAATAATTAGCATATACCAGATGCAGTATGGGGGAAAACAACATTAAAACAGACACTTTAAAGATTCTTGTGTTCCCTTTTTGTGTCAGGGTATTCAGATATGTTCTTATCAAGTTTCTGCTGAGGCCATAGTAGTTTATGCCTTTAAATGTCAAATGCTCTTGACCTCATCTCGACACTAATACAAACACGTCAAATCAAGTCCAGATTTTATTTGGACCTCCACCATGTTTGACATTGGCCATTTTCACACATGCAGTGCAGACTTTAACTTTCTAGACATTACGTGATGGAGGTGCATGTGACCACAAATGCCTGATCCAGCTGTTTCAGACATTTGTCTTTAACAGGCCAGCTACACAAAAACCCGTGTGATGTTCGATTGCAGCCATTTGTAGTGAAGTGAGAATCACGTAGGTAATGCTTTAGTAAGTTCACAGTAGGTAGGCATTGCGTGTCTTCTATAGTGTACTAAACCATATTACCAGTAATAAAAACATAACCGTTGTTTGCAGTGTTCCAGCATGGTTCATGACATTTTCCAGATTTCATGTTTGAAAACAGCTATGAAAACTCTTATCCTTACCTCAATCTGTTGTGCGATCACCTTGGTTTCACCTGTCCAAAAGGTTTTATTCCAATATTAGACAGTATTTTCTAGTGAGATTGGACTTTTCTTATATTGTCCATATTTACATTCACAGAGGCATCTTTTGATCAGAGATCAAAACAGAATTCTGCTGTCATCCAGTTGAGTTAAATCTTGTGGATTTCTGTTATGGGTGTGTTAGCTCAAAAACATGTTTATATTTTAGACTCTTTAAAATAGCCACGCTTTGCTCTGCTTTGCACACTCTTGGCATTCTCTTGATGAGCTTCATGGCGTAGTCCTTGAAGGAGTTCCCAGAGATGCCGAAGCACTTGTTGGAACTTTGCCTTTACTTTGTGGTCCATCTCATCCCAAACCATCTCGATAGGGTTTAAGTCAATTGACTGTGGGGGCTATGTTATCTGGCGCAGCACTCCATCACTCTTCTTCTTGGTTAGATAGCCGGGAGGTTTGTTTGGGGTCGTTGTCCTGTTGAAAAATAAATGATGTGGACTATCATTTATAAAGGCAAACCGGATGGGATGGCATGCTGTGGTAGCCATGCTGGTTCAGTGTGCCTTCAATTTTGAATAAATCCCCAACAGTGTCACCAGCAAAGCACCCCCACACCATCACACATCCTCCTTGCTTCACGGTGGGAACCATGCATGTAGAGACCATCCGTTCACTTTTTCTGCATTGCACAAAGACACAGTGAGTTGAAGATCTCAAATTTAGACTCATGAGCCCAAAGCACAGATTTCCACTGCTCTAATGTCCATTCCTTGTGCTTCTTGGCTAAAAAAAATCTCTTTTGCTTGTTGCTTTTCCTTAATAGTGGTTTCTTAGCAGCTATTTGACCATAAAGACCTGATTCACACAGTCTCCTCTGAACAGTTGATGTACAGACGTGTCTGCTACTTACACTCTGTGTGGCATTTAACTGGGCTCTAATCTGAGGTGCTGTTAACTTGCGATTTCTGAGGCTGGTGTCTTAGAGGAATTTATCCTCAGCAGCAGAGGTGATTCTTGGTCTTTCCTGGGGCGGCTTTCCAGACTGACTGACCTTCAGTTCTTAAAGTAATGATGGACTGTCATTTCTCTTTACTTAGCTGATTGGTTCTTGCCATAATATGAATTCTAACAGTTGTCAAATCGGGCTGTCAGCTGTGTACCATCCTGACTTCACAACACAACTGATTGCCGCAACCCCATTAAGAAGGCAAGAAACTCCACAAATGAACCCTGACAAGACACACCTGTGAAGTGAAAACCATTTCAGGAGACTGCATCATGAAGCTCACTGAGATATAATACATAATTCCATATATCTTGCTTCATATATTTGATGTCTTCAGTCTGTATCTACAATATAGATAGTAGTAAAAATAAAGACAAACCATTAAATGAGAAACTTTTGACTGGTAATGTATATATATATTCAATGCAGTGCCCCATTGGGCCTGGAGCCTATGCCAGCTGTCATGGGTGAAAGGCGGGGTACACTCTGGGCAGGTTACCAGTCTATCACAGGGCTAACACAGAGAAACAGACAACCGTTCACGCTTGCATTCACACCTTTGGCCAATTTAGAATTGCTAATTAATCTAATCCATGCATGTCTTTGGACTGTGGGAGGAAGCTGGAGTACCCGGAGAGAACCCACGCAAGTACAAGGAGAGCATGCAAACTCCACATAGAATGGGACCAGCTGGTCGGTGGATTCAAACCCAGGACTTTTCTGCTGTCAGGCAACATTTCTAACCACTATATACACACAAACACACACGCAGAGCCCATATACAGTACAGAGCACTGTTGTGATTTTTTTTCTAGACTTTTCTCTGCTTCAAGGAATGTACTACAGAAATAACATAAAAATATACACATGGGATTTAAATCAGCCACTATGTATTTCTTACTTGTTATTGCAATATCTTACCCACAAGCATGCACACACATACATATACATGCTTGCACACAGTCTGCTTAATTGAAGTGAAAGTAGTCCAGTGGGATGTGATGGGAGGTGTGCGTGTGTGTGTGTGTGTGTGTGTCTGTGTGTGTGTGTGTGAGCTGGCAAGTGGAGACTGGGGCCTTGTGGGAAGAACCATTTGACACATGAGAAGACCAAGAGAAAACAAGTTGTCTGTGGGTTAATTACTATTCCCCTTTGCAGTTAATAAATACATTTCTGATCAAGCACTTCAAAAAGGCCTGCCATTAATTTCTCCCGCTCGCTCCCTGTGTAGCCAAGAATGTTAGCCCCTGTTTAGAGCACGCAAGTGTTTCACTGCAATTCAATTCTTTTAAAACCTTTCACAGTGTGTGCTGACCAATTATAGATATATCAAACAGTAAGTAACTGCCTCTGATTGAGAGACAGAGAAGCTTGTGCTACAGGGAGGAACATAGTTGCTCTTTCTGCACTTTGCCCTACCGTTTTCACTCTGTGTCCTTAAGCGATCACAGAATCCATCCATCCATCTCTGTTCACTGCTCCTCAGTTTCTCTTTCAGAGTCCCTAGGCTCTGACACTTGCTGTGATGCTTGGCCAGCCTGTTCCACCCTGCTCCACCCTGCCCCTTCTTGTTGTCTGTCAGCTGTATAGTTTTAAAGAAATATGGATCGTGTTCCCTCAGCTGCTGTCCTAAATTCCTTGTCCTTAGTCCAGCTCTTCTACAGTAACTACATAATAGAAGTTTTTAGCCCAGCTGTGGAGTACTATTTCTTTCTCTCCGTCTCCATGTCATGCACACACATACAAACACACACGACCCTGCTTGTTTGGGTTCCACATTTCCATTATGATTAGGACATTATCTCACACCAAACCAGAAAAAAAGGAATGGACAGAGGAGATAGAGCCATACAGGATGTGAAGGACCTGCATCCATCTCTCCCTCCGCTCGGCTTGTTTTTTTCATTATTTTTCGTTGCCAGGAGTTAGGGGGGTGGATGTGTAAGTGTAAGTGGTGGTGGTTCTGTTGAGGAAGGGTTGTCTAACCCACACTAACCTTCCCGCTCACAGAGTGAAAAAGGAGCACTCTTATTGGATAGGACAGGGCATAATTATATAAGGTCTTATGTAAGAATGCATCTGTCTCCTAGTACACAAATGTGTGGGTGCCAACCAGACAACCAGCCAGCCACCACAACAGCCCCTCAAAAACATGGTTACAGATTTTAAGTGCCCTCTTTGAATACAGCACATACATACATTACATGCTTGCAGAATATCTTCGAGTACACTTTCTGTTTACGGCCACCTGTTTCCATCTGCAGTAAATATACATAATATACAAATATATTTAAGTTCTCTCTCTGGGTGGTAATTGTTTGTGCAGTTTTATATAAGTTGTGGCTGGGTGTCAGATGTGGGAAGGGTTGCTTGAGGGGTTTTTTATCCCCTCCTTATGGACCTAATTTTTATACCACAGTAAGCATTGTTTGCTGCACATCGTGGTATAGAGATTTGAATTTATAAGTTGGAAGTATGATTAAGAGCACTTGCATTCTCAGGCTTTAGGTTTCTTGCTTCTTTTTTGAAATCTTTGAACTTGTACGCAATCATCTTTACAATACTATATTTGACATGTCAGGTCCTGCCCTGCCTGTGGCGATCAGCAGGGCTGGACCCAGACAGGTGTCTGGAATGTGGTAACAGGTGTTTTGCAAACAATCCTGTTTCCTGTTGTTACCCATTTTAAAACTCTGGAATAGATAATAATGATACTTTTACATGAGTGTATTCTAATGATACATTATAATATCAGCATGCAGTTTGAATGAAAAATTGGCTCATGTACATTTAGAATGTCTTAATATTCAGTGCCCCTAAAGCATTTTTTTGAAAAAGATGATCCATGTTTTTTCAGCCAGATTTTTGTGTGTTCCTAAAAGCTTTTTGTGATGTCACAAATTCTTGGCGTTCTCAGTTTTTTGACTTTTAAAACTGTTCAGTGGGTTGAGGTGACCATGCTAGAAAATCCATCACAGTTGCCAAGTTTGGATTCTTTGTGGTCCTCGAACAGTTTTTGTAATGTTTGGAGGTATGCTTAGGTTCATTGTGTTGCTGCAGAATTAATCTTACTCAACTAAGATGCTAAAGAGAGGACATTTTTTTTGAGAATGAAGTGTTATTTTTCCTTGGCCAGGATGGAGTCATTTCAGTAAAAATATCCAGTGCCAACCTTCCTAGGCTTTAGTATTCCCCCATTGTGTTTTATTGCCAGTTCTGTTACTTCCATAAATCTAAAATTGTGTTCATCAGTAAATGTGATTTTTTTTTTCCAGTTAGCCACTTCAAAATTCTTATCTTAGCCCATCCAAAGTATTTGGTCTTGCTTTACTTTTCCAAGCAGCGGTTCGGAAACCACTTTTTGTCCTTCTGAAACACTACTAGATTCAATTTTGAAGAATACTTTTATGATTTGAAACTTGTGTGAAAATTCAATATTTTTTTCACCTGCTGCAAAACAAAACAATATATTGGTATGATTGATGGTATGGTCACTTTTGCTCTGCCTTGGAAACAACTGATGTAATTTCCACAAAGTGTTTAAGTGTCCTTCACTGCCTTTCTCATAAACAGTCACACGAGCCACTATCTGACGCTGAGGAAGCCCCTCTATTCTTTTTGTGATGCATTTAATTAGTTCTCATGCCATGTTTCTCACTACTCCAGTGCTACTTTGTTGGCATTGTTCTGCTGGAAACTTGAGACTCAGCCACATTTATAGTGTGTGAAAAATGACTGCATGAATTGGTCAAATCCACCTGACTGTTATCTGAATGTGTGATTAAATGGTACAACAACAAGAGGATTAAAGGGTTAGTTACTTAAAATGAATTTCTGATCTAAAGCTAGTTTTGAATTTATCTTCATTTCTTATCAGTATAGTATCTTAATGTTTATTTTTTAGCCAAGAAGCAATAATCTGGGTATTCTCACTGCCACTTTAAAAAAATTTTATATACATATATATATATTCTTTACATGACATCATAGTTTAAGGTGCTCAGGGTTATATATGTTAGCTCATGAACTGTAATTGTTTATTGTTCGGCTACTTAGCAAAATAACTGCATGGAGCTCAGTTTAAGTTTCTTGGCATTTCACGCTTTCTTAACTCTTGACAAAGCTCAGCTGATTCTCAGATGTATTGGTGATGGCCATGTTAGCTAACATAGCACAAATATGAAATTATTGGATGTCTTCTCTTTGGTCAGTACTTGGGTGTTTTTCTCGCTGCAGCCATGCATGCGTGCACAGAGGTAAAACTGATACCGATCTTATTGCATTATATAAATCCCAGTCAGCCAGCAAACAAGTCGATTTCTCCAAAACTGTTGGAGCCTTCCTTTAAACTGTGTCAAGCTACACTCCACATTTAGATTTATCTGAAAGACTCTTTAAGGCCGGCGCAACCTTCACCTGTGCTCATGAACACACAAGCAAAAATCACTTAAATTTGTTGACAAAATCTCTGCTCTGAAGTCGTCCATTCGAAAATCCCCTCATCTAATGCTGTATGCACGTCTCGCCTGCCTTCGAAACTCTAAGTGCTTGCCTGTCTCTTGCTTCTGGAGGGGATGAAGAGAAGGTTTGTTTTTATCTCAAGGTTCTCCATAGCTGGCGGGCTTGCAAGCGGTGCAGTTGTAGAGCAGTTTCCTGCATGTATGTCTGTCTGCTTGTGCTTATATGTGTGCGCGCGTGATTCTGTGTCTTCTGCACGGGCTCTGTGTTTGTCTGGTTGCATGTGTGTTTATGTGCTTGCACGTATGTATATGCACACTTCTGTGCGTCTCAGCCTTTGCCTGGAGAAGCCTGTATCGTCCTGAGCAGAACAGCTTGGTTAAGAGAGCAGCTATCAGCGCCACGTTAGGAGAGGAGAGGACAAGAGAGGAGGAGAGGGTGAGAGGCAATGATAAATGGCTGGGGCACACTAGCAGAAATTAGTGGAGCCGTATGCAAAGCTGTGGCGTTTTGTTTGATGTGAAACAAAAGGACCACCACGACAAAAGTGCCTGCCAGCCTGCACGGCAGGACAGCAGCCCTCAGGACATACACCATCTCCACTGACAAAGTGTGCATGTGTAATTGGATGTGTGTGTGTGTTTTGGTGCGCACTTGGGTGTGCACGTACGTGTTAATGCATGGCGCTGTTTTCTTGTCCTGTCTATATTATGTATATTATCTCTCTGTGTGTTTTTGTGGTCTGGTCGTAATGACAGACAATGCCTGGCCCTTTGTGTGCCATGAAAAGATATGGTTTCTTCCTCTGTACAACTACAGCATATTTGCTCTATTAAGCGGCTGAAATACAGCCGTCTAATTTCTTTGTGAATGAATAGGATCTTAGAGAGCGCCTCTCCTCTTAACATAAGGATGTAAATTGAACTGTTTAAATGTCACGGCTAGCAAGCTGATTTGATTTGAATTGATTTGCTTGTTTCTGGAAAAAAAAAGACCCCCCTTGCCAAAACCTTAGCTGTGCTGGTTGCCACAGATAGACCAAGGTCTTTCTTTCCACCTCAACAACACATTGTAGGGCCCCTGAATTCTTCTATCTGCTGTGATTATGTACAAATGGCCTTCATTTGCCATCCATTTCAAAGCTGTAGTGCTGCATTGTGACTAGAGGCAGATGACGCAGACCAAATTACAGCGGGTTTGCTGCCTGAAAAGGATACTCACACAATAGGCTTTGTGAAGTATTCCCTTCAATACGTCGCCATTATTCTCACCTTTGTTGGTATTTCTCTCTATGTTTCAGGAGCATCTTTGGGTTCTAGATTGCATTTGTGGTGTTAGTGAAGAGTGGGGGGTTGAAAATACTTACCTCTTATGTCTCTTGTGCTATTCCTTCAATAATATCAAGGGTAATTGATTTTGTGATAGATTCGTTTTTTGTTTGCTTCCTAGGTTTGCTTTTAATTTCCTTCATTATTAATTATGTTGTTTTATTGTTTTGAAGTTGCAGGTTAATCGAGATCTCAGGAGCATAAATGTAAAAATAGGGATATTTTTTGCCTCTAGATTAAACTGCCTTTCTCACTTTAGTCAGATTGTTTACACAGTAAGCAGACGAGAAGTAGTCTAAATGACTTCAGTTACCAAGAATCTTCCTAGAAAACAGTTGCTCCCAGTTGCCTATTGACTTTTTTACCTTCTTCTTTCCTGTTTTCTGCTAGCATCTGATATACTTTTTAGTTTGTCTTTCAAACTGTCGTATTGGTAGCTACCACTAACTGGCCAGCTAACTAGTTAGTAGTTGATATCTTATGAGCAGTGTTGGGTAAGTTACTTTAAATTAGTAACGTAGTTACATTACTAGTTACTTCTATCAAAAGTAACTCAGTTACTTCAAGTTACTCGTTACTTTCAGAGTAACTAGTTACTTTCAGAGTAACTAGTTACTAGGGAAAGTAACTTTGGTTTTACTCAGAATTCTCTTGTTAATGTGTTGCTTCCGTAACTGGATACCCAGCAAGATTGCCAGTCTTCTAGCTTGCTTACTTGCCACAAGTGCACTGTGCCACCTACCAATAGAAAGGAAAAAATAATGTGCACATTTCCACGAGAGAAATCCCACTCCTGATTCTATCCTAGCCTGCTTTTTACATCCAACACAAAAACTGCAGTCGTGGTGCTTTCGATTGTACTCAGAACTCGGAAATTCTGCCTTCTGAATAGGAAGATGTAGGTAACACCAGACTGCAGATGAGCTGCATACAGAGCTGGACTGGGACAAAAAAATCGTCCCGGGCATTTTGACTAGAGACCGGCCCACCATTATAGGAAAAATCATAAAGCCTTTGAATGAAAACAAACACTGTTGTGACAGTGATGTGCACTGTTTTGATGGTACATATGCATCAATCTATCAATCGTTTGTTGCAAGACTCAGATAATTATTTTTTTTAAAAGTGAGACATTTTAAATGAGAATAAGAAAGTATTCCCTTGTGCCCCCTTTCCTTTTTAATGCCCTACATGGACCCCTGGCAACACTTTGCTAGACCTGCCCCTGCACAGTTACCAGCTGTCAGCTACCTAAAAAAGGATAATGGTGTTATTTGTCTCTCAGAAACAGTTCATAACTTCCCTTCAACTCATTCCTGTCACCTGAAAGGTAAACCTGTTTCTCCATCACAGCTCTGATGATTCAGTAAGGACATCTCCTGGTTTCATCTTCATGTTTCCCTCTCATCACATAACCAAACCGATATCATGACCAGCAGGTTTACAGCTGTGGCTCCAGCCAACATCAGCTGATACTAGAAATTAATATTAAATAAATTCTAACAACAGCTGATCAAACGTGCTGCTGTTGTTTACCGCGACATCCGCTGGTTTCCTCTTTCTGCCGCAAAGTGGGCGATAAATAAACAAGAGAGAAAAGCCGATCAGCTGATCATTGATCAGTTTCATGATTGAAGTAGAAACAGGAGAGGGAGGGTGAGAGGATGAGAGAAGAAGCTGTGCAGCGTAAACACAGAATAACTCCAGCTTTGTGTCTTTTTCATTGTAGCTGAAGTCCGGGACAAACTGTTCCTTTTCACCTCAATACGAAACACGTAATATTTTCTCTGAATACGAGACGATTCCGTTTTTTACGGCACGGTTGTCAACTCTAATAATTAACCTTATGAACAAAATAAAGTTCAACATCAGTAACATAGCACCCACCCAGCTGTATAGAAACTCCGTCATGCTAGCTAGCACGCAGTACGAAAAAGTCAGCATAACGAAAATAAACTCCACCTAACCCTGGTTCATATCTGACCCAGATGGACTGCAGGTTATAACTTCTTACCTGAAGTTCAGTTCACCTGACACTCTTGGACCAGCAGCCGCTTCGGGTCTCTCCTCTTGCCTCCTTTTTCCTTCATCCACCTGCTGGCTTCCACCACTTGCTAATGTTATTGAATCTGTGGAAGGTCCGCGATAGCCACCACACGAAGTAACGAATAACGAGCCTATCTAAATCCCAGTAACGAGTAACGCGTTCCCGGTTTTGGGATAATAACTAGTTACCGTGCTCGTTACCACAATAATAATGTAGTTACTGTAACGCGTTACTTAATAACATGTTAGTCCCAACACTGCTTATGAGTAAAAAAAAAAGGCTTTTAAGTGCCATTGAATTTAACATTGATTAAAAAAGTATGTAAAACCTTTTTGAATCCCAAAGTTTCCTTCTGTTTTGCTACCGCCTTTCACATTTGCATTATTGCAGTCAGTTGTCTTTTTCCACATTTTTAGTAATTATCCGATGCCAGTCAGAGAGATTAATATAGAGTGTTTTTACAACACAGCAAAGGTAGACAGGCAAGAGAAGCTCTGAAAAAAGTGATGTGTTTAATGTTTTAACAGCTGTTTCCCTGAACTTTGTTTCAGCTGAAGGGCTACTGCAGGTGTGGCTAGGTAGATGCTTATCTGAGACGTAGCCAGCTACCAAGGCCAATTCAAGGTACCAGTTGTTATTCCAGACTTTTTACAATCTGGGGAATTTATATATCTTGTTTTGATCAAAATTTTCCTATAGTGCATTTAACAGCCCAGAGGCAGACAGAAGCTGTTGCTTTCACCTGAAGCTGTGATGCCGGATCAGTCAATACACTTTAGGACTTCATTTCCTCAGTTCCCTCTTTCTCTCTGTATGTATGAAGGCGTGTGCGCTTTTCTCAACAGTTCGGTAAGCTGCTGTCATTTTATTATAGACATCTGCTTATAAGCAACAAAGTTGTCAGTTTCCTGAGTGCAACAGTTATCTTGTACATAATAAAGATGCTCCTTCTAATTTGTCTATATTAGACTTTGATTGGCACCAATTTTAGACTCCAGCAGATGGAGGCATTACTAAATGTTGGTTATGAATCGTTTGTCTGGTCTAGTCCTTGGTCTGACCATCCATGGTTTTCAATGGTCGAGCAAGCTTTCACTAGCTCGTCCCGGTTACCCACTCCTCTCCTTTATTATTATTTTTTCAAAACACAAAGATGTTGCCATGGTGATGTAATTGAAAATCATTACATCTCAAACAAGTATTGTTGAGGTGACTATTCACAAGTCTCACCTTTTTGTCTTCCTGTTTTTTTTTCCCCTTCCTAGTAAAAAGGAAGTGCAAAATCCATCTGTCCTTAGTGCATCATTGTGCAAAGGCTCTTTTTTAATCCCTCTTGCGCTGCCCATCCACCCCATAGCCAAACCTATTCAACACAGGGTCTTATTCACCACTTTATGATATAAAACACAGAGCTAGTTAAAGTTCATTTGAGTTCAGTTAAATCTTGAGGGATTCATCATTACATATTTACTGGCTGAGGCTGATCTTGCTGTAAGGTTCTACCCTCGTCCCATTGATCTAGTGCGCATGTTCACTCCCGAGGTTACAGGACGTGCTTCCATTTGCATAAGGCCCTGGGCAAGGTTCTTTCCACCATTGATTGGCCTGTCCATGAGCGCCCCGTGCCTTCTCACATTGATCACTTTGTTTTTTCCCGGAGACAGTGCTACTCAGAGTTCAGCTGCAGCTCTAGCATATCAGACCTGCCGGAGGAAGAGAGAGAGGGACCGACGGAGGGAGAAAGGAGAGAAAAAAGAAAGAGAGGGGCAAGATGGAGTCATAACTGATAGATGGAAAACCAATAATAATGCACCGATATCTTAATACTTTGCATACTTTTTTCTATGAGTTTTAGAACTATCAAAGTATGAAACACTTTCCATTGCCACCTACGTTATCCCTCTTTCAGCCCGTGTTTCCTCGAGTAAGCTGCTTAAGAAAGTAGGATTCAGTAAAATCGCACACAATAAAATATATAAAACATTCAGCACACTCAAACATATATTGCCTTTTCTTCTACCTGAAGTACTGCTGAAATTGAGCAGACCTCCTCCCTTCCTGTTCATCCTCGCCCTGGTCTGCTTGTATCAGTGTGCTACAGAGCAAACTCTCCTCTAAGCTGTCTGTTACTTGTTTTCTCTCTCCCTCTCAGTAAAACTGTCTTCCTTGTAGGCTGCTTGGACAGTCTTCCCTCACTTTACCTTTCACTTCCTCAGAGAGGATGCTGTCTAGGCTTGCTCACGGTTTCTCTGCTGTCAACCATCCATAGTCTTACTGTAGTTGTGAATTCTTATAAAGGCTGAAGATGTACAGCTATATTTCTTGAAGTATTTACTGAAGTAGACTTATTTCACTCAGACAGGTCTAATCATGCAGTCATGACTTTGGGTGTCGCATAAAGCCATACATGCATTTTGACTTGTGCATATGTGCCATTGTGTCTTTATCCAGCATGGCGTCAGTAGCGGCGCAAGGATCAGATTCCCATGATGCACCTCTTCTCTTTGTTCTGCTTTGTGAAAGCAGTGCGCAGCTTTGTCTGCCTTTCCCGTTCCACTCAGCTCGTTGCCTCAGCGGCAAGGTCTCAATCTCTTCCCTCTCTTTTTCTTCAGACCTCTATCTTTCTTTTATTCGCTCTTTAATACGCATTGGGCACTGTTATCCATTTTCCCCCCACTCCTCTCTCATTTATTGCCTTTTTCCTTTACATGGCAACCAAATTCGCCGTAATTCTTACTTTCCCTTTGCCCCTGTTTTTTTTTTTTTTTTAAATGTCAAACCACTCCCTCCTGCCGCTGCTTTTTGTGGATAAAATACTTCTAAGCTTCTTTGGTGACCCTCCTAGTATCTACTTTCTTTTACCACTTAAACTCGCCTCTTTTCATTTTCTTGTTTTTATTTGGTTTCATGGTGTATATGGTATTTTACTTTGTTCTTTGCTCTTCCCCTTTGCTTCTGATTCAGTCACTTTCTTTTCCCTTCCCTCTCTTAACCTCAACTTCACACCAGATTTTGCCGCTCTATTCTTTCCCAGCGATTCTTATCCTTCACTCGAGAATGACCTCACTCCTCTCTCCTTCACACTATTTTTTATGTCTTTTAGATTTGTCTTTTTCAACCATCTCGCCCTAAAACCACTCATTTTTCCCAGTGATTCATCATTCTCGCACTTCATGCTTACAGTCTTAAAGAAGAAGAGAAAAAAAATCCCTCGAGTGCTGTTTATTTTGTGTGAAATCATTTTAAATTAAATAGCGATCTCAACCTTATAACTCAGTACCATCAAGTATGTCAAATAATAAGTGATCGTAAAATGCAAGTTTAAAAACTTTCCCCAAATATTTACCAAGTGGATTGTTTTTTTTCTCCTTTTTTACTCTGACTTGTCTTTTATCATCTCACATTCGCTGTTCCCACTGTGGTATTTTCATGCATTCACCTGCTGTGTCTGGGTGTGTCATCTGGTTACGACCTAGGTCACCTTCACCGAAGAGGGAATACAAGTGCTTGACACGAGGTTTGAATGTGTTGAAGATGACATGTTGACAGCTCAAATGAATCACTTGTCACGTGTCATTTTTTTTCTTTCCCACTTGTTAATCCTTCGGTAAGAATACAATATAGGAGAGGAATCTCGAGCCCATACCGGGGTTGCAAATTGTCATGCAAGCATCGCTCGATTTCGACACTTGGAATCCAGTTTGCTTTTACGTTTTTGTTGTTTTGCTTTTTATTTTTCCACTCTGCCCTCAAGACTGTGAATGGTCTCATTCTGTGGCAAATGTAGCAGGGAGAATACGTCTTAGGGATTGAAAGGAGAGAAAGTGTTGTGTTTGAAAAGCTGTGAGGCACAGCTAGGCGGATCCTGGTGCAAATGTCAGTGAACTCAGTGACTCTAGGGTTGAAGTTTAAACCCTCTCTCATTTGCTCCTCTTTTCTGTCTTTCTTTTTATTCTCTTTTCCCTTTTTGCTTTTTGTCTTTCAAACTCTGCATCTTCATCCACTTCATCCTCTATCTCTCTCCCTCTTTCTCTCTCTGTCTGTCTACGACTGCTTTTAAAGTTCAGTGACTGCTGTGTTGGTTTTCTGTGGTATCGGTCTAAACCTTAAGTACCAGGGTCACAGGAATTTTTTAGTGCCTGTCATTTTTTTGTGTCAGTGCATAACTTGCAGTGCGTAACTTGTGGGGTTTGTTTTCTACTTATAAGTGCAGCGTTTAAGCCGAAGGCACATACTGATGAGACTGATGGTAAATGGAAAACAGGCAGTGCCACAGTGTTTCAGTCGGTTCATTTTTTTCTGCTTTTTAAACTTGGTTTATCCTATATGGGCTATTCAGCTGATATATTCCCAATTCTATAGCCTTCAATACTCACGGAAAGCCTTGTTTGAATCCTTTATGGCAGTTTTTTCCATGGATGTGTTTTAGTTATGTACCTGCAGTAAAACATATTTAATTTTTTAAGCCTGGAAAGCCGACAGTGAAAAGAGATGAACTGTTTTATGTGCCATTTTAAGGCTTTATGTGCTGTGAAATACGATGGGGTTATGAAAGACCAAAGGAAGGTAGAGTGAGGAAGGGAGAAGGAGAGTGAGGCAGAGACTCCTGGTGTGGAGCACCCTTTGATGTCTTAGCCGGCTCGGAGTTGAATATGGAGCTCACTGAAGGGTAGGCCTTGTTTCATGGTGGGAATATGAGGCTGATCCTGTGGTCCGATTTAAAAAGAAAAAGAAAAAAATCGTACACACATTCACAGATTTTTTTTTTAGAAAATACCATATTTGGGTATAAATGTTTTCATTGTTAAACCAGAGTTTTCATTTTACTCCATAAGGCCTGTTTGTTGTCCCAGTGAACTAGTTTTTGATTCCTCCCTTCATGATGTCAGTAGTTCATGGTTCATATTCAGATCAGTTAGCAGGCAAGGGTCTTTGAAAGCATGTGTGTCTCTGTCTCATATATATTCTGCGTTCCTATTAGATGGCTTCACACTTGACTATTCCTCTGGACTCCGCTGACACTGGCTTTCATGCATGGCCTGCCTCTACCTCTTTCTTTCTCCACCACTTACGTTCTTACTTTTGTGGCCTTGAGCATTAAAAATAGCTCGGTGGTGTCAGATAACTTTTAACCTCATCACCACCAACCAACTAACATGTTCAGTAGATCCCCATCCCCCATCATCGTTTGTTAACATCCATCTCTTCTTCTGCCTTGTTTTCTCCATCCTCGTATTCCTTTCACCAGTCTGGCTCCTTCCACCCGCCGCCCTGACTGTGCCTTCCACACGTGAAGCCATTTTTCTCATGAATTAAGCCTCTTCACCTCTTGCCTCCCTTCGCCTCTATCTCTCCGCGCTCCCTCGCTGTCCTTTCATTTCTGTTTTCGTGGTGTTGCTTAGGGTGATGGTTAGTTGGTTTGGTCTGAGTTCTCTTTGATGAAAACACTAGGGGGCACTGCCTGTCCTTTGTTACCCCTCTCTTTTCCTTAGAAGGTTTCGATGCTTGTGTATTTTTGTATGCATGCTTCGTCTTTGTCTGCCTGACCATGCATGTGCTCTTGTTTGTGTTTGCATTTTGTTAAAAATCAGTCCCTTGTCTGTAATGGATGACACAGATCTGCACTGAGACAGACAGGAAGGCAGACAGGCGGCAGGTCTCTGGTGGTCACCGGGGCCACTGCTCAGCACCCATCCGCGTCCCCCTGTCCTCACACTCACCCCCTGTTTCTGTTTGGTGAACCCAGGGGTGTGGGTTAATGAAAAGGGCTTGGACCACTGAGAAGAACGACAGTCATCTCTCAGCCACCTCTGCTCACCTCCAGCCCTCAGAGACTCTCACTCCATGACAGGCCCCCCCTCTTCATGTCTCTCTCCCTGTTTCGGCCTCTATCCCCTGGGTCATACCATATCATCTGGCTGCCCATTGGCCGCCAACAAAACACAGCATTTGAAAATGATAAAAAAAATAAATAAGAAGGACGGTGGAACATTTTCAGACTGGAGAATGTCTGTAAAAACAAGTGCACGAGAACAACTGTCCTGTTTATTCAAATGCCTAGCAATCGGACTAGGATTTGGATGCCACTGTTGAGAGGAGACGGAGAGGACGCAGACCTTTGTTTCTGTTTTGTTTTTACTCTGCTAGTCGGCAGCTTCTAGTTTCGCTCCACTTCGTGTGGATACCCCAGCAGTACTCTAGTTTTGTTCTTTGTATCCTTTGTATATTGCAGAAGCTATAGTTTGCAATTAGTGACCATGTTCTTTTGCCTCATTTATCGTTAAGTCCGCTGATGAATGTGATTGTTTTTGAAGAAAACCGAATTATTGATTTGCGTTGTTGTCTATGGTGAGGAGACAGCTGATGAGGGGTGTTTGATAGTGCTAATTGGCAGCTCCCATCCATGCAGTGTGTGGTTGGTGGTGGGTTGGGGCTGGGCGAAGTGAGGCGCTGTTATTGTTTAGAGGTGTCAAACCCAACACAGAACAAAGAGGACGGGAGAAATGTGCTGCGCTCGCCCATCAGTGTGCTGAATGCAGCTTATGCACACACGTGCACGCGCGCGTATAAATATATATTTTATATATGTATGAATGCACATGTGTCTGTCCACCCAGGCACATATCTCACACAATAGCACATTACCTGACGTCATATATAGGGTTCACTCGTGCTGACATGCACACACATACACACAGACGGTGCACACACGGAGAAAAAAATATTTTAAAATGACAAGATAATCACTACATTCAAACTTACCTTCAGCTCTGCATAAATGCCTTTCTCTGAGATAAACTAATAAATATATTTTCTTTTCAAATGTGCTCTACCGAAGGCCCTAATTACCATACGCTGACAAAGACCTGACAGAAGTGTAATAGTTAAAAGGTAATTTCACTAGAAGTAGGAGTTTGGGTAGGGAAAAGGGTCAGTGACACCCCCTCCCCCACTACCACCACCGAACCTACCCATCCACCAGCCTGCCTCCACCTCTCTCTTTAACGATTTACTCACGCGTTTCGAGGACTTTTTGCATGATTGACTGACAAGGTCTTTTTCCGAAATAGCATCTTCAGTAATAAGAAATAATTGACTCCCCCTAATCAAAAAAGGGTTCATGGAATCCACAAACCCAACTGTAATCTTCTGTGGCATTTCCAGCAGAATTGACAGTCCTCATAGCTTCAGGCTCTATACCACTTTGATTTAATTGCTTTTTTTTATAAGATTAATAATATGCTTTATACGGAGTTATGTGTGTGTGCTCTGTGTGTGTGTGTGTGCGTGTGTGTGCCCATTTTCCTCTTCTACAGCTTTGTTTTTAATCAACAATATCACTTGAAAAGAACTTCAACCGGTGTGCCTTTTTTTTCTTGCGAGGTTTACGTTTAATTTGTTAAATACTGTAGTAATTTTTTATGTACTCAAAAGAGGAAGGAATGTTGTTGTTGTTGATCACATTATTATTATTATTATTATTATTATTATTATTATTATTATTATTATTATAGTCCTCTGATTTGATATTAAATCTGGTCCAACAGAGTATTTTGTGATATAATCTAAAATGAACTTTTTTTTCTTTATCCGGTCTATAAAATTGGCTAATTGAATTACTTTGTGTTTTCTTAAACTCTGCTTCAGTATTATTTTTTTTAGATTTTGGTCTCATGTCTTGATTACTTTGGGCATAAATATAATAATAATTTAAGTGAGCATGCCTTGCGAACTGCAAAGTTTTTTACATGATGGGGAAAATTAACTTGGAGCTACCCCCAGCCTGTCCAATTTGTAATATGGCCTCAACCCCTTCCCCTCTCTTTCTTTTCTGACTCATCTTTCCTCTCGTTAAAAAGCTGTTTTAAATCATGGCTAGTGGCAATGAGAAGTTAATTTCAGATTGTTATATATTACCATTAATTTCATTTGGCCTTCTGTAAATTTCCCTCCCTCACTCTCTTCTGCCTTTGAGTACAGCAAGTTCACAGAGCCTTTTCCTCTTTTCTTTTCTTTTTTTCTTCTTTTTCTGGCCCCTCTCTTTTGTCCTTGCCCTGCGGCACAGGAGACGAGCAAATATGAAGGAGCAGAAGATGATAACTGATGGGAGGAACACTTTCGTTGTCATTTTACCTCCCCTCCCCTTTCCTTTTTTTCCGGAACTTTTTCCCATGTGTTTTTCAAGTGGCCCGGGTAGTTTAAGCACACACTTCTACTAAGTAGGGTAGTATGCTTGTCCATATTAGGGGTTTTTTGCTGTCTACTTTTACTTCTCTTTCTTTTTTCCTTATTTAAAGTGAAGGTGTATGACTCTCCACCGAGATATTTGGTATATTTGGCCATGAGCAGACACAACCCTTTCAAAGAACGTACAGTAGCTGGACTTTTTGTCTTGATCTGTAAAACTATAAAACTGGATTTGTATGAAAACTAAAAAACTTGTAAAAAGAAAGCTTGAGCTGGGAAAAAAGAAGAAACAGGCTCTGTTCCCAAAAACAACAAGAATGGGGGAAAAAAGATTAAAATTTAGCTGTACTTCACCGTTCTCATAACAAATTTAGAAAAATTGGCTGGAAATTCCCACAATGAAAATTCCAACTCATAGCTTGTTGAAATTTTCTCACTACACCCCAATTTAGAAATGTTGGCTTCGATGCCAACTCTGGGCTCCGTTAGTACAAGAAATCAGTGTTTATCAGCCCCTAAGGCTGTGTGTGTCTTAGAAATGGACAGCAGTACCCAATGGATATTTAACACATTAGCTTTGGCAGAGCAGAGAGTGGTGTGAAAACACACTGATTTCCTAAGTGGCAATCATATCAGCCTCACCATCACAGAGGCAGCAGAGAGCAAACATCTGTGTGTGTGTGTGTGTGTGTGTGTGTGTGTGTGTGTGTGTGTGTGTGTGTGTGTGGGTTCAGGAAGCCCTTGCTTTTCCTCAGTGTCAGTATCACCCTGAGTTATAACCCAGAGGTCTCACCCTCCTCCCCCATCCACCCTTGTTAGGCCCTCTCGTTCACTCCCTGCCTCTATCAATCCCATTCTCCCTTGCCCTCTCCATCCTCGTCTCCAACTGAGAGTCACCCATCCAAATCTATGTTAAAACAGGGTCATCCCCCGGTGTACACTTAAAGACTGTCCCTTTAACCTGCTCCGAAATACTTAGGGCTATTATTATAGCTTATAAATCATTAAGAAAGTTTAATTATACAAAAATTTCATGGTAGAAATGTGCAAGCTGACACATGGGAAGGGGAATTTAATGGGCCAGCAAGTCCCAGCACCGTGAGGGAAAATATTGAGGTTAGGTTTCTATTTTACAGCATTGCCGGAGGGTTGGGAAACAGAGAGAAAGACAAGAAAGAAGCACTTTTAGAGTAAAAAAAAGGAGAGAAAAGACAACGAGGAGGCCTGTGTGCGCTTCGCAAAGTAACTTTCCCATTCCAAACTTTAGATTGAAGCTGTTAATATGGCCACTGATTTGGGAACAATAAAGTCACTATCCACGATACCTTGTGTCACTTATCATGAGAAAAATACAATTAAATTAAAAATTAATTTTTAACATGCCACAGTTTCACTTTGTAAATAAAAATTTGTCTAGATAGATTTACAATTTGAAGAATTTCTTTTAGTGTCACTAAGAAATTTAAAAAAATAAAAATTCCAAATTGTAATGTTACAAATATTTGTCCACTTCTTAACTGTCCGTGTGATTTCAGAGAACATTATGGGTGTACTATAAATGTATTATAAATACTACCACTGTCCAGATGTTAATAAGAAATTGTTAAATTTTGTTGTAGTAACTACACCTTGTTGCTGTCCATTTAAGCTGCTGCTTAATTTACCATGTGTTCACGATTTGTAAATAAGCTGTTAGTGAAACCCTGTTGGAATTCAAGCATTTAAGTGCTTATGCAATTACATGTCGCTATCAGGAAGAGCGAGATTGATGTAGAAAATCTGTGACTATGTGAAGAGAGCTTCGCTAAGCTCCAAACAGCCTGGCCTCACCAGCCAGATGTGCAAATGCAAATTAGTCAAGAACCTCTCAGTTCACTTTGGATTTCCACAGGATGTTATCAGCCAACGCAGGGCAAAGTGCCTCTGGACACAGTTGAAATAGATCATATCAAACCTGTCCCATATTACCAAAAAACCCCCAAAACAAACGGTGATAAGTCCAGGGGGCCAATGTGCCTAGAATCTCTGGCTTCCGGGCAAACAGAAAGTAGTTTAATGAATATACACATACAGTATTACATATAAAAACTCTCATTCAATCCTGTTAATTTGTATTAAACTAATAAACCTGTAATAAACTAAATTAATCGGGTTTAGGGCTGTCTCTTTTCTCTGTCACACTATACTATTATTTACGATAAACTTTTTTCCGACACCATTCATCCCTTTCTTCTTGCCCTTTCTCTCTCCTCCTTCCTGTCTTCCGATCTTTCTCTTGTTTTCCATGTGGGCACAAGCGGGGCGCAACGCCCGCAGCCAGCAGGTTTCCTGGCATGCAGCTCCTCATCCTCTGCCTTTTGTTTCCACCAGTGAACAACCATTCTCCACCTCTGCTGTGTCAGTAAATATTTATTGGCCTTCCTTTTCCTCATCACCCCCACTGTTGTCGGTGCGTGTCTGTGCGCCTGTGAGTGCGTGTGGTTTGCATGTTTATACACACACAGAATCCTTCCCAGCGCATACACTGACATGCGCTACCTCCCTCTACCCAGTGTCCGGTGCCGTCACTCACACATCTCAGCAATGCCGCCCCGTCACCCCGTCCCTCCACCCACCATCCTCTGTTTCTCTCCATCGCTCCATCATGCTTTTGGCGGACAGTCGTGAGAGGAAACAGCGGAGGAAGTTATTGCAGTTTTCTCCTGCTCTGTCACTCTGCCTGCCACAACAGAAGTTTATGCACCTGAGAGAACCAGAGGGGGGGGAAACCCTGCAAGTAAATGCATGTGACCTCAGCGAGCAAAACCTCTGCACACTCCCACCACACTAAAGGTTGCACATACACAAACATACTCCCTCTCGTTCCCTAGGGCCCAGTGGCCTCATGCTAGAGAGGCCTTCCTTCCTGCAGTTAAGACAAAGGAAACCGGGGACCGACAGGGGACCTGAGGCCGCTGCTTCAAAGCCACAGGAAGCGCCAGTGTTGTCTCTTCCTGTGGAGGGTGTTGGAGCGTGGAGGGTCAGCTGCCTGTGTTTTCACAGCCAGGGACGAACAAGGATGAGTGTGTTGTGTGTGTGTGTCACATCATTGGTAAGATATCTGAACACGCTGCACTCCAACTCCTGTCCGCCCTCTATGACCTCAGATCACTTCCTAGCTACACATTAGTATGTAGAAATAAAAGAGACAACACATGTACAGACACACATACACCATCATCATCATCATTCCTGTGGTCAGTCAAGTTCTGGTTAAAAGCCGAATCCAGATAAGCATAATCAACCTAACTGCTATTTATCTACATTGTCCTCATTAATTTTAGATGGAAATGATAGGAAATGGAGTCTCTGTGAAAGCAGCAGTCAGTTTGTTTTCCCTTGCCTAGTGCTTGCTACTGTCTTTGCAGAGTCCGCACATGCCTTCAATGTGTACATGTTTGCATGTGTTTGTGTTTGTGCCCCTCTTCCAATGTTGTTGTATATGGATTTATGGGGGTGTATGTGTTAGTGTGTCTGAGCCATGTGTTTTCAAACCTTCCGGTGTGCACCCACATGCGTGTTTGTTTGTTTTTTCTGTGTTCGCCCTGGCTTCTCTGATGCTCTCCTCTTACTCTCTGGCAGGCACAGGACAGTTAATCAATCAAATATTTAAGCAGTGCTTCAGTGCTCAGTGGGTAGTCCTAGATTATCTGTGGCTGTTGGCAGTGCATGGCGCAGCCACATTATAAGCCTTGTCTCTGACTGGCATCATTGCGGGGTGCTTCCCTCTCTCTCTCTTGCTCTCACTCGCTTTCTCTCTTTCTCTCGCCCTTAGCCTCTACTCAGTCTTTGCTCACTCTCACTGACACTCTACATTTTGTCCTTTTTCATTCTCACCTATTTTCTGTCATTCTCTCTCTGTCCCTTGTTTTCCTTTCTCTTGTTTGCTGCACTCTATTCACACTCTCTCTCTCTCTCTCTCTGTGTATAATTGTGGCTTTTCACATTGACTGTCTGACAGTGAGCAAGGCCCCTTAAAGAGCTCTCATCTTTCTGTCTTTGCCTGCTTCTCTCTTTTCTCTCACTCTGCATTCTTTCTAGGGATGAGTCTGCCTGTCTCCCCACAGGGAACTCCATTGTGGATTACCATTCAGTTTTCGCCCAATTATCTAGTGGCTTTTGCTGCCTTTGACACATAATTATCAAAGGCCTAAATAATTGTCTTTATTATTGCCGGTGTTTAGATGTAGCGTCAGTGGAGCAGTCATGAGCAAGGGAGCGTCACGGGGAGAGGAGAGAAAATGAAGTATTTATCTCGACCAGAGATTAGCTTAGCATGCTGTTAAATGATGTCTCGTCGCTTATTTCAACTCCTAGTCCAGATAAATAAACATGATTAATATGCCCCCCCCCACCCCCCTCCCCTCCTTCATACACACACCCATCGCATATCATATTCTGTGTCAGTGGTGAAAATAAGATTATGCACAACAAAAAGTCTAGCAATTAGCTGGCTTTGTAGTAGGAAGCAGCTTAAAGCGCTAAACACTGTACTTTACTGAGGGCCGTGTGAGAGGTCAGGTACAAGACACATGGGTTATAGACAAGTCTGCGTGTGTGTATCTGCATCTGTTTGAGCGACTCCAAATGCGTGGGGGTTGGCTGTTTCATAGAGCTTGTGAAAAGCTGGATTTAGCAGAGTTGTGCCAACCGAGGGGGTCAGAATATGTGATATTTGTGGGTCTCTTTAGCAACCAGGCCCTCTGCAGAGAAATCAAAAAGAAATGGTTTACGAGGAGGGGGAAAAAAGGGAGAAGTAAAAAGAGGGAGAAGGATTTCAAAGTTCATCCAGAGTTTGAATGTATGTGGGTTGAGGGTGAGCTCAAGTCTGCATCGTCAGTTGTGACTCAGATTTGTTATCGTGGTTCAAAAGAATATAAATGTGATGCTAGTTGGGGTCAAATCGAATCCATATCACAGTGAGGGAGTGTGTTCAAAAACTGCACGGCCATGAAAATGGGTAAAGAAATTGTGTTTACACTGTTTTTTTGTGGCGCTTTAAATCATGCTATTAACAAATCCCTGATAATTGCGCTGAATTAGACTTACAGTGCTGTTATGATGTAGGATATAGATAAACCACATTAGGCAGGTGATAAACAATTCATCAAATTCTTCTTGGGTGCGTGGCGGCTGCCCTTTAAGTTCCGGCTTCCAGATCAAACCCCAGAGCATTGGTCCCATTTAAACATAATCTTCTACTTATGTTTTAGTAACCCAGAGAAAGCCCATTTGCTTCAGGGATGCTGTTCTGATGTTGACTCTTTGGTCCGATCTCTCTGTGAAGTGGGACGAGGGAAAATAGAATTTTCCTCCTGGGGATTAATAAAGTATTTATAAATACTCTTTGTTGTGCACATCTGCCTGTATGTGTCTCCTTTGTCTAGCTTTATCTCCATAGTCCTTTCTGGGGGTTTTTCTCCCACTTTTGATATCCACTGAGCTTCTTATAGTCTTCCGCCTTTATACTCCTCTTACATTTTTTTACACACCAGCCCCACATGTCCAACATCCACCCACACCCATTTGAACTTTACTCTGCTTATCCAGCTGCTCTAGCATTAAAGGAAAGGCCAGCCGAGAGGCGGCAAATGTCTCAACATCTGTGTGTTGGTTTTAGTTCAACAAGTATTTCCACATGTTTCTTTTCCTATTTCCCTGTCCGATACTTGACTGATCACAACAGCTGGCTTGTTTCCTTGTAAAAGCTGCTGTCTGCAGTTACATAGTGAATTAGCACATTTAACATTGCGGGTATACGTGGCTAACACTAACTCACAGGCCATTGTGGTGTGGAATGATGAGTCATATGAAAAAACATCTTACACTGATATCCACTGGAGAATATTTGGCTTCGTGCTTCTGCTTGTGAGTTAACAGCATTACTCTCTTAGAAGAAGATACAGACCTGCTTAGATTATGCTTTCAACATGCAGCTAACCACAGATGTCATTGTGGCTTGTAAAACATGGGACCCAGTGGGTGTCAAAATTACTGTGGTTAACGGCCACACGGCATAGAACACTCTCTCCTGGAGTCATTATTTGTCAACCTATTACCCCAAGTGTTACCACAGCCAAGTGCATGTGTGGAGGCATTGCGGCAATGAGAGCTGTCAGAATGAGTGATTGATATAGGCACTGGTGAGAGATGGAGTTCTTTGCTCCTTAATCTTCGGTTGAGGGAAGCAGACTTTGTTTGGTGAGATTTCCTAATTTGTTAGCACTCCTACTTTTAGCAAATTTACAACAAAGTGAATGTCTTTGAGTAGCAAATGATAGAGAAACTTAAACAAAAAAAAAGGCTAAGAAAAATAAAAGACTTTTTTTGTTGTTGATTTTCATATCATTAAAAATTAGGATGACAGGTAGGCTCTGCCTACCACAACGGAAATAAAAGCAACCGAATACTGTATATTCATTTTAAAAGGTAATTTTAGGATTCTAACAAGTTCTCTTTAACCCTTTGAGGTCTAAGTTGCCATTAGTTTGGTAGTTAGTTATCATTAGATGTCCTCAGCACTAATCCTCACTTTAACATTGGGCAGTCCCAATATGTCATTTTTGTTTTTATTAATGTTCTTTTTTCCATGGCAATTAAGGAACAAAGAAAAAAAATCAAACCTTACCCACATCAAAAACTATATACATATTTTTCAGCTATGGCATGCTTCTCATGTCCTCTCTTATTTCGTAAGTACTTTAGAAGTAAAGTAAATGACATGCTGAAGTACTTTAAACAAAGTTAGGCTTACAAAACAAAAGCCTATTTGACACACTGACAAATGTTTGGTTTTACTTACAGTTCTCCTACAGTTCCTACAGTTTTAATATACCAGCGATGTCAACTAAACCTTACCTATATAGAGTATGTTTAAGTTTTCCTTTCAAAAGAAATACATGTTGGAATCATTGTTTTACAGTAACAATAGTAGCAAGCAGAGACTCATTTGTCTGTCCACCTGGGCATTTGAAAAGATGCTGAGATTTCTGCCCAGGCTTGGGCAATGCTCTCGACTAGGTTGAAGTCACATGCTCAGTGTTTTCCATGGGCAGTCAATCCACTCTTGTTTTCTGGTCTAAACTGGTAGTCCTTTCACTCAGGAAAGGGCCCATTTGGCTAGCACCAGAAAACAAGGCCCTGACTGACACCTCCAATTTTAAAAGGTTGACTTTGCAGCTCCCATGGGCCCAGTTCTGCCAGAGGAAAGCTTTTCAGCCAAGCAAGGATGAGGAGGGATTACAGTGAGGAGTGTGTATCAGTGTGTATGTTTTCGTATGATTCTCTGTGAATGAACCTATATGTCTGGACAATGTCTGTCCTTTTAAACTCTAAAGTTGTGTACTTTTTTTTATTAAGTATGCTCAAGTGTGTACCTCACCTGTCAGGCTGCTTTATTCTTCTCTGATAGTGAAAATGTTCCTTTGGTAGCCTTATCAGGTAGATGATATGAGTCTTTTGTGCCTTAATAGATCCATTTATCTCTATATACTTTAATTTGGCTAGGTATGGGAGGATGTATTCAAATGCCTAATCTCATTTATTGCATAGCCAGCCAGAGCTGCTCTCTTTGATAGCTCCACCTTTAGACAAACATTCATCTCCTTGTCCCATTTTAAACCTCTATGCCCATTAAAAACATGGCTTCATACCTGTGGCTCAAGCCAGTTTTGGTTTAATACCTTTGGGCTTTTATAGGCAAATATTTATCCAGCACAAGTCCCAACTAATGCCTTATATTCTAAACTCTTCCCTCAGCCTTAACCTCACCACTTCTTGGCATGTAGCCATAAACACCTAGCAGTCCACGACACTTTCTAAATTTACTGCTTCCTCAGAGGTACTATGCCGATCCCTTAGTTCAGTCTCTTTCTCAGCTTCTCTAAATGTATAAAGTAAGTGATTGTTAACCTATTGTTGCAAGTCCTGTTGTCTATTCTGTCCTTTTTATCTTAAAGTTGAGTGAAGCGGCTCGTTCCCAAGGCTTGGCTGTAGTACTCCTTGGGGTAGCACCAGCGGTGTGGGAAGTCTATTGTAGTGCGGTAACAAGTCCTTTGTGTGACATTTTCCTTGGCATTGACATTCAGAGGGGAATAGGAAGACGGGCCTACGAACACCACATTCTCTGTGACATGTGAAGGGAAAGGGTATTAAGAATGGGGACCAAGGTATCTGAACGTGCGCAGGAAAGGACATTTGCACAGAACGTGACAAGGACACACTATGGTGGAGCAGTGCTCTTTCATATTTCGCTTTACAACATTATGCTCTATACATGAGGTTGAATCAGTATCCTTGGGTTACAAAATTGTCCACTGGGCTATTGATGTCACCAAGAAATATGCATTCAGTGCACTCTAAGAAGTAGGCAGTTGGGCCTAGTATTCATAAATATATATTTGGTTTGTCTAATAAAATGCATTTGTTTAGATGTATGATTTTCAAAATGCAGGTGTTTATTATTCAAAAGAGTTTATGACTCTTATAATATTCCTCTTTCTCGAGCAAATATTTCCTCCTCAGCACGAATGACGGTGTTATTAACATGCTGGATGTGTGACTAACACAAGCTTTATTTGTTTTTATTGCAGATGAATCAGAGGGAATTAGAGGTGAAAAACAAAGTATGTGCCGTGGCTCTGACTGATTCCGCTCACAACATCTGGCTACAGGAGACCACAAAGAGCACACAGGACTGGATGCAGGAGGTGAAATAACGGCACAAGCTCGAATACACAATCACGTTTTAAAAGCAGCGATATTATGTGCAGGGATCATGCCAATGATGACTCCCGTCATGATAATGTTCTGACCTGTGAGAATGCTAAGTACTGATTGCTCAGTTATTACTAATTACTAATCAGTAAAGATGGATTGAACTACAATAATTTTCAACACGGCGTTTATTTTGGTTGCAGCTATGCACCTTTAAGTTTCAGGATTGATTTGTGGTAGTTTTTGTACAGTACAGTAGTCCAGAACCACATTTTGCTGTGATAACAGTCACACAAAAAGCACACACAACCAGGCACATAAACACGCAAACCCAGTGTGGTGGGGCGTGGTCTGCGGTGCAGTGCGGACGCACCTGCACGGCATCCGCAATCATGCCCGCCGTGTTAAAACACAGGGACTCAGGGGTTGGTGGTTGTTGTGGTGGTGTGGAAAAATGGTAAATAAAGATGGCTCAAAACACGGGTCTGTGATCCCGCCGTGCCTTAATTCCACCATGCCCAGACTCACAGGTGAAAAACAATTGCATCTAATCTATTGTAGATAGAAACAAAGATGCTCCAAAATTTACAGTAGTCCATCCATGATTTTTCATCTCATGTAAATTGTATACCGTACAGTTTGTCTGTATAACCCTACTGACCTACACAGGTATCCTTGAGTAACAGCAAACCTAAGATGCCATGGAGAACCATTGTTTGCATGTTGTCCTTTTTTCTTTAGGTCTTCACTTTTTCCCTGGGTGCATGTCAAGGAATAACTGAGACAGTTAACCCTCGCTGGTGCATGCGTATGAAGCTAGGCGGATGAAGTATCTGTAAGAATGCGTGCATTTGTTCATGTGTGTGGGATAGAATGCACGTGCACATGTGCATTTGTGTTAGCTTCATTTTAGCATTTGCCCTTTCTAGTGTGACCTCTGTGCCATATGCATCACCTGGGCTCACTCAGTATGCACATACAGATGAGATAACATCCAAGACCAAAGCTGCTGGAGAGCCAGAGATGCAAATGTCATACGCTCACACAACCATTCACACACAAACGCACACATCACATACCATACTTTCATTTGTATTACATCCTCTATCCATATCCCTTGCCTTTTGTTTTTGCTATCTCTGTCATCTCCAAATCTGTGTGTGTGTGTGTGTGTGTGTGTGTGTGTGTGTGTGTGTGTGTGTGTGTGTGTGGTTCACGTATTTATGTATGTTGGTTTGATTGGTGGGGATTCAAGGTTGCTCTGCCTCCCCTTTCTTTCATGTTGTTTGGCATTTCCTATTTTTGATTCTTTTAAGGGACGTGTAGGACACCACATAATTGGCATGTTAAGTAATTTTTCTGTTTGGAATGATTAAACAGAACAATACACCTGAAAAACGAAAATATCCAACTGTAGTTTTTCGTTGATTTAGAGAGGAACCCACTTAATTAAAAGGGAACAGGCAGACTGATGCTTTGGTTTGCTCTTTAAAATGCAACAACTACAACAAAAATGTGGGAGAAATGTACATCTACAGATTTCACACACATTATTTCACCTGCCTCGGTTCCTTATAGTTTTAACTGTTAAACTTAGCAATAGAGATTTATTGCTAATTAATTCTACCACTGTACTCTACGTCTGTCATTCTAAGGAAGAATGTTGTATGTACAGTGACTTCATAAAAACGTTGGTTACAGTCTTTTTGAATGCTAACCATATAGCTTTGGGTTCTACTGTTGCACAGTTTTGCTAATAATTGGCTTAAAATGAAGATGTGTGTGTGTGTGTGTGTGTGTGTGTGTGTGTGTGTGTGTGTGTGTGTGTGTGTGTGTGTGTGTGTGTGTGTACATATACATATATATATATATATATATAACACCCAGCACGCCCCTGCGGGCGGTTTATCCTTCAAGCTCGGGTCCTCTACCAGAGGCCTGGGAGCTTGAGGGTCCTGCGCAGTATCTTAGCTGTTCCCAGGACTGCGCTCTTCTGGACAGAGATCTCCGATGTTATTCCCGGGATCTGCTGGAGCCACTCGCCTAGCTTGGGAGTCACCGCACCTAGTGCTCCGATTACCACGGGGACCACCATTACCTTCACCCTCCACATCCTCTCGAGCTCTTCTCTGAGCCCTTGGTATTTCTCCAGCTTCTCGTGTTCCTTCTTCCTGATGTTGCTGTCATTCGGAACCGCTACATCGATCACTACGGCCGTCTTCTTCTGTTTGTCTACCACCACTATGTCCGGTTGGTTAGCCACCACCATTTTGTCCGTCTGTATCTGGAAGTCCCACAGGATCTTAGCTCGGTCATTCTCCATCACCCTTGGGGGCATCTCCCATTTTGACCCCGGGACTTCCAGATTATACTCGGCACAGATGTTCCTGTACACTATTTCCACTTGGTTATGGCGTTCCATGTATGCCTTGCCGGCTAGCATCTTACACCCTGCTGTTATGTGCTGGATTGTCTCTGGAGCATCTTCACACAGCCTGCACCTGGGGTCTTGCCTGGTGTGATAGACCCCAGCCTCTATGGATCTTGTGCTTAGTGCTTGTTCCTGTGCTGCCATGATTAGTGCCTCTGTGCTGTCTTTCAGTCCAGCTTTGTCCAGCCACTGGTAGGATTTCTGGATATCAGCCACCTTCTCAATCTTCCGGTGGTACATACCATGCCGGGGCCTGTCCTTCCATGCTGGTTCCTCGCCTTCCTCCACTTTCTTGGGTTTCTGCTGCCTGAGGTATTCACTGAGCACACTGTCAGTTGGGGCCATCTTCGTGATGTATTCATGGATGTTCCTTGTCTCATCCTGGACTGTGGTGCTGACACTCACCAGTCCCCGGCCCTCTTCCTTCCGCTTAGCGTACAGCCTCAGGGTGCTGGACTTGGGGTGAAACCCTCCATGCATGGTAAGGAGCTTTCTTGTCTTGATGTCAGTGGCTTCTATCTCCTCCTTTGGCCAGCCTATTACCCCAGCAGGGTACCTGATCATGGGCAGGGCGTAGGTGTTGATAGCCCAGATCTTGTTCTTACCGTTCAGCTGACTCTTCAGGACTTGCCTGACCCTTTGCAGGTACTTGGTGGTTGCAGCTTTCCTAGCGGCCTCTTCATGGTTCCCATTTGCCTGCGGGATCCCCAAGTACTTGTAACTGTATGTTCCGATGTTATTGCTGTATATCCTGGTGGTGTGGATCAGTGAATCGATGTCTCGTTCACTCTTGGCATACAGCTTGATGTCATCCATGTACAGGAGGTGGCTGACAACTGCTCCATTCCGTAGTCGGTATCCGTAGCCAGTCTTGTCAATTATCTCACTGAGGGGGTTCAGGCCTATGCAGAACAGCAGTGGGGACAGAGCATCTCCTTGGTAGATCCCGCACTTGATGGTGACTTGTGCTATGGGCTTGAGGTTGGCCTCCAGTGTTGTCCGCCACATCCCCATTGAGTTCCTGATGAAGGCTCTCAGGGTCCTGTTGATCTTATATAGTTCTAGGCATTCCAGGATCCAGGTGTGGGGCATTGAGTCATAGGCCTTCTTGTAATCAATCCAGGCAGTGCACAGGTTGGTCAGTCTGGAGAACAGCTGGTTTATTCTCTTGCCTTCTATCTCTCTGGTGTACCTCCTCAAGCGGCTGGCCAAGGCTGTGAGTCGTTGCTTGGCAGTTTCCAAGGCCTCAGGTATGGACAGCTTCCTGTACTTCTTAGGCACCTTCTTCATAAGAAAAGTTGATAAAATAAATAAAAAATTATGTATTGTTCGATACATATGCGTACCGAACCGAAAGCACTGTATCGAACGGTTCAATATCGATACGAGTATCGTTGCACCCCAATACATATATATATATATATATATATATATATATATATATATATATATATATATATATATATATATATATATAAGGACATTTTTATAAGTAACCCATCTGTTTCATTGCACACTAATGTATGGGCAGCTCATCATAGAAGGTTAGCTAGCACTGAACCTCACTAATGCCCTGTTTGGTGAATAAAGATGGATGCCAATACAAGTGGATGTATGTGAGTTTGGGACACCCCAGCCGTGTTCTTTTCTCCTCAGACAGTGGTAATTCTCTTCTTTTGAGGTTCAAGAGGTCAGTGGATGGTGAGATGGAGTGATGAAACGGGTGAAAGAGAGAAGATAGGATTTAGAGATCAGCGCCTGCTGAGCCAGGTTGTATAGACCAGATGGGTCAGACAAGGGGGAACTGACGTCACAGCAAGGAAACCAAATAGTGAGTGAAGGTGAGATTAAAAAAAAGATGGGGTAGGCCAGAGCAAAGATAGAAAGACTCATCTACTGACTGAGACAGAAAAAAATATACAAAGAAACAGAGTATGAGAAACATTCAATTATTTAAATCCTGTTGACTGCCACTGAGAAAGCACAGTGTAGAGCTGTGGAAAGAGAAAAAAACACAGGTACTGTGTGAATGGAGTGAATACAGATGCAGAAGGAGGATGAAGAGATATATGTGGAGGTAGATGAGTAGCATAGTGAGGAGAAGTGAGTGAGAGAGAGAAATCCAAATGATGGTGTACAGCTGGCAGCCTGTCACAATCTCCAAGGTGTCTCCTGTCACTGTGCTGGCCTGCTGTCACACTCTAGTGGCCTGCCCAGAGCACGCACACACACACAGACACACACGCATATGCACACACATTCAGAGTACACTATGGTCATGAATAAACCATCCTAATCCATAGAGATTATTCAAGAACTGGGGGAGGTGGGTTAGAAACAGACACAGAGAGAGTGAGCAAAAATTGATACTCAGGACTACTTTCTGAGAAGTTAGGTAGCAGACTGTCATGTGTGTTATGGTTTAGGAGACTTTGTGCACTTGGTACAGAGTTTCTGTCATGGGACTCAGTTTGGTGTGCTTTCAGAATGAGAGGTGGAGATGCAGTTTTGCAACCGAGGTGGTATAGATGGTTGCATATATAGAAGGTTAGTCTCCCTCCCATCTGACACTCGGTCAGGACCCTTTGGCTCCACATTTTAATCCACTGGGTACCCTTTTAAAGTCATTGTATCAAAATGCCAAGTACTGTAATAGAAACCTAAATCCCTAAACGTCTGAAGTAGTTATCATGAGACCTTAGCCAAGAGCTCTCTGCACTTCACTGACACTGAACTCATCATTGCAGCAACAAGTAATATGATGGAAGGCTGAATCAACTGATAAGTTTGTCTTTAAACATGAGAGTGTATCTGAATGCAAACCCGTATAGTTTCGTTGCCTAAAATTGACAAAACAGTGACCTTAATTAAACAGTAAGAATTATGCATAGGATATAAATACAGGTACAAGCTTCAGAATAAACTTCACTCTGAATGGTGCATGCATTATGAGGAAAAACAAGCTATTAACAAGTTTCTTTGGTAGCATGTCCTGTAAACATCTTCTGTTGTTTTTTTTTTTAACTCTGGTAAGCTGCTTTGCTATTGTAACCATCTCTGCTAATACACATTTTACAATTAAAATACCCCATCTTCAGTTTTCTTGACTAGAGACAGGCATCTTTTAGTCACAATAAAATGTAACCTTTAAATTGTGACATCAGATTAAACATCTTTCACAGTTTGAGCATTTTACCAATAAATATGTGGGTAGTTGCTCACAACAGTCTTGCACACCACTGGAAAGTCTGCATTGATGCAGCTCTGGTGTTGAAGGCCATTATAAAGCACTCCTCTTTAAGGCGAATTGGTTTGTGGTAGCTACTAATGTGGTTAACCTTGCATGCAAATGCTCAAACGGAGTGGAAGTGTGTATGGAGACAAAACATCTACCAATATGTACCAAGTTGGCATGCGTACACACTGAGAATCCAGTGATTATATACAGTACCAGTCAAAGATCTGGTATGTCCAAACATTTGACTGGTATTTGTTGCTAAATTTAGAATTTATTTGATAAACAGTTTAATTATCAATCCACATTATTACTAATAAAATAATAGAGTTTTATTTTTTTTATTCTGCATTTTGCACAGTAGGAAGTGGTCATAAGTAATAATAAACTTTATATAGCACATTTGCAAATCATCAAAAACTGTTTCACAGGAGAAACAGAAAAAGAAAGAATATCGTTCAGCACGACCAGTTTTGTGGTGGGTCAGTGATGATTTGGGGAGATATATCCTTGGAGGGACACACAGACCTCTACAGGCTAAGCTGACTGCCATCAGTAATAATAATAATAATAATAATAATGGATTGGATTTATATAGCGCTTTTCAAGGCACCCAAAGCGCTTTACAATGCCACTATTCATTCACTCTCACATTCACACACTGGTGGAGGCAAGCTACGGTTGTAGCCACAGCTGCCCTGGGGCAGACTGACAGAAGCGAGGCTGCCATATCGCACCATCACCAGTAGGGTAAAGTAGGGTAAAGTGTCTTCCCCACGACACAACGACCAGCACAGAGAGCCCGGGGATCGAACCGGCGACCTTCCGGTTACAGATACGCTTCCCAACCCCCTGAGCTATGGTCGCCCCATGGCTCCATGAACTCTTAAACCCTCTATCAGAAATCTGTAAGTTGATCATTTTTATCTCCATCAAACAATGTGGCATCCTTTCATTCCTAACACATTACTAAGTCCATATCAATCTAAATATTCCAACTGGTAGTTGGCAAAGTTAAACTTCAAAAGATTTTCCCAAAGACTGGGCAAATGTGTATGTTCATAACCAGCATAAATCCAAGCATGCAAAGAAAAGCACATGCACAGAGTAGCAGAGGTTTGGGACAGCCAAATCTGTTTACATGTTTGTTTCTCTGTCTGCTTTTAGTTCAATGGCATCATTGATCGGTGGACGAGCTGCTTGAAGTGATGATGCTATGTGTCAGAGGCAGCCGATGTGATGTGCCATCCTTTTGTCATGTCGCCCTTCTCTAATCCCAGCCAGCAGGCCTTGCCTTTATGTGACTGCTGTTATGCCTGCGGTCTCCCACAGTACTGGGGCTTTGTGCTGTGTGTGTGTGCATTTATGCAAGAGTTTGTGTGCACATGTGTGTTGTTGCCTTGACAAATCTATTCAAACCTCAGCCTCCCTGCCTCCATTGGTGGTGGAGGTGTAGGGGAGGGAGGAGGGCCCTTTGAAAGACTCCCCTCCTTCCCTTCTCTCTAGCTGCCTTCAGCCCACTGCTCCACAGCCCAGCTGACATCTTCCTCCAGACAGACAGAATGAATTAAAGGAGATACAATGAGACACTTGATGTAGCAGTCAAGGAGCCCCACTGCTTCTGTGCTACTCTGCACCACTCTGCCCTCGAGCCCGGGCTCAGAGGAGAGCACATCTAGGGCAAACCAAAGGATCTAAAAATACACAATATGCCACTGTTTACCAAGATGACTTGTCATCTTCCCCCGAACACCAAGCCCTCCAGCCACCCCCCCTTCATCCCCTCTCATCTCTTGGCTGATCTTTCTTCAACCTCTTTGGCTACTTTTATTCTCTATGCTTTCCAGTGGCTAGCATTTTTTTTGATTGACAGGGCTAAAAATAAATGAAAAAGCACCAGAAATTCAGGCATTCCTACCATTTAAGAGACACATTCAGTGATTGACTACTTTGGTTCATATGTAATCCATTCTTAAGAAAAACAAACTTTATTTCAATAACAGACTTTTCTGTAAATTTCCCAAATGAATATTTGCTACGGATTTATATGTTCCAGATGTTTCATCATGATTATCTCTTGTAATGAATTTCTATATTTCTCTATAAGCTTGCAGTAAATAAATCACAATGTACCCTCACTGCAGTATATGTCAAGCATATGATGAGAGATTTGCTTTGCCCTAGCTGCGCAGACTTTTTTCAACAAAAATAAACAGCAAAGAGGACCTCAGTTTGGATTAGATGTATTCAGTGTCTCTGCTTCGATGCAGTTTTAATATTCGTACAGAAACCAGAGAACTTGTAAAGACTATAGAACAGAATATATATCCACAAAAGTAATGTATGTGCGTTTGGGTGATTGTGTTACGTAATTTAAATTGAAAGCATTTGCAGGGTTTGTCTGTTCTGTGAGTCTTGCTTTAGGTCTTTGGGAGTCGGCGTCACAGAGGGCAAAAATGCAAAAGCATCTGTGCGTCGGTGTGTGTGTGTGTATATTTTGAAGGGTTCACAACTCTACACATCTTCGTGGGAGACCCCTTGAAATGCAGTCACTGACCCACACACACAACCGCACGCGCGCACACAAGCACGTACAATACCGTAATGGCTGTCAGGGGGCCAGGGTGAAAGTAAACAAGGGCAGATAAGCAGTGATTCAGAAGGACACCAGCTGCACATTCTAATCTCTTTACATTTTCTCTTTCTTCTATTGAACTTTTATCTTATCTTGGGGGACGTCTTCTCTAAGCATTCCTTCTCAGCCTCCCTCTGTCTCTTTCTCCCTTTTCCCTTGTTTTTGTACCTACCTTACAAGCCACAGCATACCAATCCACATTGCAGAGTCAAAAGGGAAAACAAACTTTGATGCGCTGTCATCCGCTGACCCGGAGAATGAAAACTTACAGCACTGAAAACTTAAGTTGCCTTATTCTGAAGCATTGATACTTTTGATTAATGGTACATGGGGCTTAAGACCTTATATGTCTAAAATAACCTGCAGTGGTAGGTAGAAAAAAAAGGGAGTGCCAGACAGATAGGAAGATGAAGACAGCATAAAGAAAAAAAACGAATGAAGAGGTCTTCTCCTCTTTCTGACAGTAGAGTTGTCAACCACTGGGGTTGTGAGAGGAGTAGGGGTGTTTGCAGGGGGTTATGGGTCAGCAAGCTGGGCAGACACCCTCCCCCAGGGCACTCACTCATCCGCTGTGGTAGAAGGCCTCAGCTCTCCACCACAAACAAACGCCAAGCTGTCTGAGCAACATGTCACTGAGCTTTTAATTGCTTGTTCCTGTCTCTCCTTCTCTTCCCCCACCTTACTCATCTACACACACACAGAAACACACACACTTTCTTGCGTACTGTCTTTCTGTTTGTTTCCAACCGCTTTCGCTCCTTTTTCAGTGTTTGGTTAGATGCAGTTGAAACAAAATAAAAACACACACCCATTAGAGCAGGGCGATATGGCCAAAAATATTTATCACGATATATATTTGAAAATTTGCGATAACGATATAACCGACGATATAATTGATGTGAGACAAAATACAACTCCACAACATTACTAGCGCAAAAAGACAACCTTCCATTTATTTTCACTTAAACAAGAAGCTGGTTTTTATGTACATTAAAGCTTTATAAAAATGTAACAGTGCAAATGCAAATTCCTTGCTGAAAGTTTAACCAAAAGGCATTTCCAGTAGAAATGGGCTGACATATCCTGAGCATAACCATGTATAATATCCACTGAAGTTAAAAAGAGGTGCTTTGCAACATTAAACTGCAGTGTGCAGTACGCATTTTTCGGACCATAAGGTGCACGGGATTATAAGGCACATTAAGCGAAACAAAGCAGTCAGATAAATCAAACTTTATTAAACTCATTCTTCTTGCTTCCTCCACTTCTGTACCATTGATTCATTAATGTTGAATTCTCTGGCAGCTGCTCTATTCCCATTTTGTTGCAGTATATTAATGACTAACCTTGTATTGTGGATGGATTATCTCAGTTGTTCTCCTGACTGAAGTTTGGTCCGTTTACAGCATCCTGCCATGCGATTGCATTTGTCTCTAACCATGAAGAACCTTCACGTTAACTTTTATAAGTGGAAAAGTGTTAGTGTTCGTCCTCCAGCTTCACTGTTTATGTTATGCTAACATAGCTGTGTCGCTAGTAATCACGTAGCACATCATTATATACCAGCTAGCCCAACTTCAGTAACCCTACAAACGTCACTGCTGTTTAGTTTCCTGTCTTCATTTATGTTGGAAGTGATAGCAGAGCTGTACGTTTGATTTTTTTCAGAAATCTCTCAGTCAGAACATGCAATATCATGCTTAGGTAACTAGCGAAACTAGCGAGCTAACTTCCGCTAGCTTCCTGCTAACTTCTAACTCCGTTAAATGTAATAACTTTTGTTTTCATGGATGCCTGGAAGTTAAACTTTATAGTTACACCTGGTAAAGCAGCACTGCTGATCGTTTTATTAAAGATGAAAGAATTTAGACAGTTTTTAACTCTAAGTGATGCTGCAGTGTTGTTTGACCTGAAACATACGGAGTTTAGGACCCAGATTACTCCCAGATTTAAGAGCATCTTAGTCCGACAAATACGACAATAACAACGGCTGCTTGCATGTTCTGCAAAAAAATGTGCTTTGTTGTGTATCTGACGGACAAACACCAAACCAGTTCCACATCACGGAAGTTGCACCATTTTTACAAACCAATTCTGGTTCATCTGTTTCACTCAACAATCGGCCATGTGCGTATGAAAACAAAGGCACTGCGCATGCGCGTTTTACTCCCATTCTATCGCGATATTTCATTTTCCTATCGTTGCCTAACATTATACCGGTATTACCGTGAACGGTATAATATGGCCCAGCCCTAACACCCATTATTAACAAGATTAAAGACTTAAATTTTGTACCAAATACTTTCCTTTTATATCTTCATCTTTTACAATAGTTTTCTCTGTGTTTGTGGAAGTAATAGTGGAAGAAACTGCTTGCTACATATTCATTACTCTCCACATGTCATATTTAATTCTTTTGAATGTCAAAGAGTTTATTTGTTTTATTTTTCTCTTTCTAAAGCACTGTCGTAACTGGGTATCAAGTCCAGAGCCCTTGGACATACCACTGGAGCCTATGATGCCAGACTGCCCCAGAGTCTCTGCAGGTACCAAAACTGTCTGTCCAAAAATATAAACAGTATTTCTCAATGTCTGTGAATCACAGCATAATTGGGATCCCTTTCAGTTTTATTAGATTTTGCTCATTATAAGGCTGTTGAACATTGAAGTATTGGGAGGTTCCTAGTTAAAATTTGACACACGTTTGCGAGCAGGAAACTGGATTGTGCCAATGTTAGATAAGTCAAGCATATTTGTTTTTTTTAGTAACAGTTAAAAAAGAGGCATGGTTTCTCTGGGTGGTATAGTGAGGTGTACTGAGAAACTAGTGCATCGAGAGGGTTACAAACAACGATGCAATAATCTGTCCATTGATTTTAACACTTGTATATGTTGAAAGTCAGTTAAATATCTAGAAACCATAACCACAGATTATTTAGCATGAAAATTGAAGGTGGTTTTTTCGTTCTATATCATTGGTTTAAATATAATGTGGAACTGTCACAGAGGATGTAATAGTGCAGCTTGGTATTTCTTTTAATAAAAAGCAATAAGGACTCATGCAGACTAAAAATAAACTCCTCAGTATTTGTGTATTTTTTCCTTCAGTGATTTAAAGGAGTGGATCGGAATTCAGTCAGTTCAGAACGGTGTGTATTTAGCACATGTCCATGTTTGTGCCCATGTGTCTGGGTAATGGATACATCTTAAATCTTAGTAGAACAGATTGAGTGTCATTGTTAGACAAACTGTGGAACTGAAGCAGTGGAAGATTATCTTGAAACACAAATAGAGAGGTTGTATCAGCAGCACTGCAGAAATTTTGCTATCTGAGTTCATTTCTGTTTTCATCTTCTTTGTGACCCCCTCTTGCATTTTTTTTCATCATCCATTCTGTCTCCTATATTCATTAATCCTTTCCTGTGGTGTTTGGCTTCCTGTCCTTGTGCCCTCTCTGTGGTTGACTGGCCTTGATGATGTCACGTCCATCATGAGAATGTGTCCTTAATGTAGGATTAGGGATGAAAGCTGTAATCCTCAACATGACCGTTGATAAGAGATGATGATTGCAGTGTTGTTTGAAGAGTGACACACACACAGGCATGCTTGCACAGTCCCACACATATGAAAAAAAGAAGGAAAGTCAAGCCTTAAGCAGGAAGCAATATATCTGTCGCAGGTATTAAAAACACCTGTTTTTGCTTTGTTACAGTGTTACACACAAACATACTCGAACGTTCACGTTCTTAGCTCTTCCCTCATTTCCATCTTTGCTCGGGATGCTCTGCTTTGTGATTTTATTCTCTTCAAAGATCCTCCCTGACATCATGGTGAATGTATAGGTCATCTTACACATGCTCCACATGTCTGTGAATACATCTCTAGCACTCCTATCTCATCTCGGCCACTAAAACGGCATGTTCCACATGGAGCTGTGTGGGTGGGTGGCCTTAACATCTTCGAGTGAATCAGCTCCTTGAAATGTCATCTAGCCTTCAATACAAACCTCATGCTGTATTTCATGCTCAAATGTCAGTTTTTTACTTTGATGATTTATGTCTCTTCTGCTCCTGCTCCGTGACTGCTGTCGGTCAAAAGACAGCAACAGTTGTGCCAAAATATTGAGGTCACCTTTTGAAACTGTTGGCATGCCTAACAATATCTAAACACAGACTTGTTTGACACGGCGTCCATCCAAATGTATGCACTATTGACTTGTGCTCTATTGACTTTTGCTACTTTAAGCAAGCTGAAAAGATCTCGGTCTCTAGCCTGTTAACAGAGCTGCCAACTCGGCTTGTCTCTGGTCTTTTAGTGGACACTTCTAATGTCAAAGGTTGGTTCAGTCATCTTTGTGTCCTTGGCAGCCTGGCAGGTTCACAAGCAGCAGCTATTGTGGTGAGAGTCACAGCAGAGCAACGGAGGTGACGAGGTTGAGAGAAGGTTGAAGGAAGGCTGTCAGGGCATCGTGGCCCAACACTTCAATCAGCAGTCACTCCTGCTACTACGACTGCCTTTGTTTAGGTTGCTATAGTATGGATATGTGTGTGTAGGTGTTGCTAATCAAGGTTGGAGATAAAACCTCTCAGCAACAGAAAACAGACCAGTGAATCCTTGTTATCATGCACGCACATGCATGTGCACATACGCAATGACAGACATCCCAATGTGAACCGCTGCTCTTCTACGTAGCCAGACCGAGGAAGCCCTGGGCCCCTGGCTGCTGCTGAGAATGGCGTATGATCACTCACTTAACGGACACACACACACACGCACGCACGCACGCTAAGTGCAAGGGTATTGGTCAGGCAGAAAAGTGGGAGAATGGGTTGAAGGGTGAGTCTTGCCATTGCTCTTTTGTTATCCTGCATCCATTCTTCTTTCTTAGCAATAACTAATTTTTCGAAGAAAGATAATTATTCTTGGTTTCACCCTTTATGTATCTACTCCTCTGCATACCTCTTGGCTCTCTGGAGAAATGAGGATCCGTTTTGATTCAGATTTTTTTTGGCAAAAGGAGCCTTGAAGGCATGTCTGCTATTCCTAAGCATCTGTGAAGCAATGCTGGTATACCATAATATGTTAATATTATATGTTAATGATAATCTCTGGGAGTCTTCACTAATATATCAATATCATTATCATTGGAATAAAGCCTGGATCCATCCCCTTCTCCTTTGACTGTCTTGCTTTCCTCTTTCACTACCTTATTCTTTTCGTTATTTGTTTCTTTGCTTGTTTGTTTTGTTTTGGGGTTTTTGTTTGTTTTTTTAATTTGTTTTCTGTAAATTTTTGCTAAAGGAATTTGTTCCTCCTAAGAAGGTCGGTGCTCTGGCATTTGGCAGGGGCCTGGCACACTTGCAGAATTTTATCAGTTAGCAGCACACTGAACACAGGCTAAATATGCAGATAAAGTGGAACCAATCTCTTTCTGGAAAAGCTCCCTTTGTGTGTTTGCGCATGTGTGTGTTGGAGTAGAAGCAAGGCTGACAGAAATAAGTTGAGGAGTCGGGTGCTTGTTAATGTGGGGGTTGCAGAAGCCTTCCCAACATGTAATCATTCCAAACCTGGACTGTTTAGATGCCAAGCAAAGGATACCGTTCAAAGTTGGAGAGAATGAGGGTGATCAGAAATAGATGGATAAAAAAAGAGCAAATACAGGAGAGTGTTACTTGTAATGGCTCTTCTATTTTTGTTGGGGGGGGGGGGGGGGGGGGGGTTGCCTTGTTTGAAGTTTTTGGAGGGGGTTTTCTGAGACTGAAGATTATTCATTTATTAGTAAGGCTGTACTTTGGGAAAACCCCATTGCTATTAACACACCAATACATAAAAACACACACATGAACACACAACTTCCTCTTGGGTGATTATTCATTGTCCAAGCTGATTATTAATTACAAAGGGGGAGCTCTCTGAAGGTAAACACTGATTAATGGCTAACAAAAGTAAGTTAATGTCTTACCTGTACTTTAATTACCAACCATGCTCTAGTACAAGAGTCCCAGCACAATGCTGTAATTAACCATAATGGACTGCAGAATGGGACTCACTTTCATTTCCTGTATAACATATATATGTATTGGATGTATTTTTTTTTTTACTTTTGCTGTTAAAATCAAATATTAATTATTATTATTATCTGTATCATGAATTGTTACAGAAGTAAGAATTATTTTTGTGTGATGACAAGGGGGGACACTTTGAATTTTTTAAACTAATAATGTACTTAGACCCATAGACAAAAAATGAGTACTTTTAAATAAAAGTAGGTATGTTGACACATAATGTCAAGCTTTTATTGCAAATGTGTTTCATCCTGCTCTAGGTTTGACTTGACTGTAACCCTCACCTCCCTGATCCACGCATTGCTGACTGTGAAACACCTTTAGCTGTCTCCACTTCTTCACCACACAAAAACATCAATCTGTCACACACACACACACACACACACACACACACACACACACACACACACACACACACACACACACACACACACAGTGTGTGATTGATATTTGTGTGAGCTGATTTGGGAAATTTAGACCCACTCAAATGAAGCTCACCTCCTCTAACCTCTGTTTTTTCAGCTTGGTAGGGTGGAAGTCCGCTGCCTTGGTAGAAGGTCACATGGAAGTGAATGTGTGTATCTTGTATATGTGTGTGTGTGTGCATGTGTGTTTTACGAGTGTGTTTTCACATACCTATTATGTGTTTTCGTAGCCTCACTTGCACATTCTGTGTCAGAATTGCAGGATGTAGAGAGGTAAACTCAGGTGAACTGGATGCTAACCTCTGATCTGGATCCAGAGGGTCGGGGCATTGTCTGGGTCAAATCATTGCTAGACTAAATCATGATGATGTGGAAAATGCTGATGTCAGTGACTCACAAATGTATTTTTCTGTTTCAAAGTGTTCATATTGAATTTCTAACATATTGAATTCAGTATCATAAAGTCTTTCAAATGATCAGAATACCAATTCATAAGACCATAAGCCTAAATAACAGATACATCTGACTGAAATTTGCCTGCATAACAGAGAGAAAGACAGCATGTCACATATCTTTTCCAAATGTTTACCCCCTTTTCATTCTTATATATCCTGTAATTTGTGTTGTGAGTACTCTAAAAGGACAGAATTAGTGTTTTTTGTTTTTCATTGGTACTGTCACGGTTCACTGAAAAAAATATGTTGTTGGATTTACTTAATTCAATGGTGGACATTTGTTGCACACAGATGTTTTGCTTTGGCAGCAACTTAAACAATTGAGTTAAATTAACACAATTTATTCATGTTCAATAAACCTGTGCAATTTGTGTTGATAAAATGTGACTTAAACATGTTTTGATGAAGTAATTTGAGCTCTTGAAATATTTTAATCCTTCACAATTTTCTCACTTTATCCCAACACCATTCAATAACTTTTACCCAATACTACTTGGTCACTTAAATACTGCATGTTATCTTCAAATTACATTTTGCTATTATATTCTAGTATCAAATACACAATTTTCAAATGGAGGCCTTATAACAGATTATATTGTCCTCTTCCAAGATGGTTGCTGGCATCCACCAGTAACCTTTCAAAACAAAATGTCTAATTTCACTGCATTGACAGTAGGTAAAGAATTAAACTGACATTACTCCACTACTGAATCTACATAAATCAACAGTTAAATAATGTCAGTTCTTCCGTGTTCTCTGGAATCAATCACAGCAAAGAAATTAGACTCTTTCTTTTGAAAAATGTTGGGAAAGAACAAATCAAAACATTCTATTTAAGGCCTCTGACGTCAAGATTCAGTTAAACAACAATTATAACTAAACAATTTGAGGTAATGTTAGTTTCCATTAACATTAAATTGGGTTACTGAATTGGCAAACACCTTCCTATCAACATTACCCATTTTACCCCAATAACTAAAGAAATTAGCACTTGCAGGTCAAAACCTTTATTCAAGAGATGCAAAAATAACATTGATACAGTGACTGTCAAAAATTACAGCACTGATCATACTGTGACATCTTGGTTCAAAACAGCACACTTAGAAATATTCAACGTTCTTTACTTCAACTGAATGAAACTGAAAATACCATTTCACACGGCCCATATGGGATATTTAGACTGCATAACTGTTCATGCTACATCTCTTCACTAGTAAAAGAAAGAAAAAATACAAAGAGAAATTTAAAAATGCTGCCAAACAGAGAACTTGTACAGAGTAAAAGGAAAAACAAACAACAACAACAACAAAAAAACGGCTCGTCCTCATGGCAGTTGCAGTGTATATAAAAATGAACCCTGCGATCTGTTCCTGGAATTGAGCTTCAAAAATGCAGCAGAACAAGTGTGAGATTTAAATGTCTTCTCACCTAGAGCTGGTCACCTCACATGCATAACAGTGAGCTTTCATTGCAGGAGCAGTTTTGTCTTAGTTGTGAACTTTTCTTGAGAGCTGAGTTGCTTCCAACTCCATTACCACCCTTTGAATCACCTCAAAAGTGTAGCAGAGTTGTGATGGGTAACTCATATTGAAGGAATAAAAAAGGTCCAAACAGCATGGCTACTGCAAAGGTCACGTTATCCAGATCTTGAAGAACTACTATACTCTCGATGATGATGCCAACATCAGAAAAGTCATTGCCTGGTGCATCCTCTGGAGACAGATGTTCATTGTGGTTTTCTCAATCTGTGCAGTGGCCTCAGTCAAGTCCTGGTTAAACACAAAACATTTTTTTAAGATTCCCTTTTAAACTCATCTCTTTTGAATCTACCAGTTCTAATGTTAGAGTAATTTAAACCAATGCAAGCAACATAGTAAATAGCTATAGCCAAAGAGTGGCCTGCCATGCTGCCATTCATGGTCTAACAGAGTTTCTAAGAGAGGGTGAAAAACATAATTTTACATTCGTTTTTGTTAGAAAGACACCGGCCCATCAGAAATCCAGGTTTTGTCACTCAGAAGATGTTAGAATTTAGACTTTCAGCCCCACAATTTGGTTAGCTGTTGGTCTTTTTTTTTTTTTTCAAACAAAAGCTAATGTAAATATTGGTGGGATTTTCCTTTGTTCACTAGAATGACAAATTTAAAGTTTTTTCACACTGATGTGACCCCTAATACAGGGGTGGGGCCTCAAGGGCCGGCGGCCGAGTTCACTACCAGGCCTCATGTGAACTTCAAATTATTAAAGAGGACTACTGGTCCTAACCAGTCCAATGAGGATCAAGTGGATAACTAAATGCATTTTTAAATGTTGCAAAGCCACAATCTACTCATAAAACACTCACCATGAACTCCTGCACCAAGATGTTGCAATTGTCTTTCACACAGATGCGGAGCACTTTGATGAGGGACTCCCTTCGAGCATTAATGTCATCCTAAAGTATTATAACAAAGAAAACAGAGATTTGTGAACTTTTCAGTAGCACAGAAGAAAATGATCCCAGACAAAAACTTAAACCAGTCAACATGCAACACCAGCATCTACAAAGCAATATCAAAAGTTCCTGTTTGACATCAACTTTATGGATATATAGTTTCCAGAACATTTATTTTTTTTAAAAGATCAATTTTTCTCAGTGGGCCAGTAAATGCATGACGAAAATTATGGCATCCTTTCGGTGGAATCAGTACTCACAGGTAATAGTTGACTGTTTCAATGGATGCAGCATAAAAATCTTTTACTGACCTAATGCAATACATATACACTTTGTAGTTAAAGAATTTTAAAGTTCTTACTGTCATTATGGCAGCTACATCCTTTAGCTTTGTGCCCTGTTCCCCCGATCACTTTGCAAACACTTTCAGCAGACTGTCAGAGAGAAACTCAGCTCCGTCAGAAACCTTGACTGTAAAGGCATGGTTGGGATGCACTGGAATGCTGCATTTCATCTAAAATGACATAAAATTATTTTGAAATAACAGCAGGCACTGTGCTTGGTTAATCAGTAATGTTTTGTTGAATAAAAACTGTGTTTCCAGATCTTATGGGATTAAAAAAATCCAAAGATGTTTATTTCTGATTTGCAACCCAAGAACCCACAAATTACAACCTCATTTTAGTTCAAGTGTGCATTAATGTGAGTCCAGTAATCACCTTTCTGACAATACATACAGGTATAAGTTAAACCTATGGCAGATTTTGGATTTCTCAGTTGTATTAATAGGGTGGTCTATTTGAGTATGCATGCACCTAATAATTATAAAAAACCTATTATAATTAAGTTACAGAAACCTTAAGCGAAAATAGAATATACTTTCTTACCATAACACCTTGAACCCACAATCCATCAGCTGACTCCTGGTGAAATGCAGAATAGATGTGGTCTCTCAATGTGCATCAACAAAAACAAAAACAAAAACAAAAGGACAGCAGGTGAGGGCAGGAGGGGTAGGGATGTAAGCTAGCATAATACCGCTGATGATATTAGCTAAAGCTGTTCAATGTCCAAAATCTCACTAACACCACGGTGCAGTAAATACACAATGTAACTGAAGAGTCAGTTGACAAATCTATTCACACAGAAAACCAAATTATGTTATGAGTGCCTCGCAATTAGGTTTAATGTGATATTACGGCTCTTGTGCCAAAGACAAATTCAAATGAAAAAGCGCCAATTCTTTGACAACAGATAAAACAGCAAATAAGCTAACGGCTCTTTTTTAGCATGTTACATGGCGGCACTTTAGACGTTTAACTACATTTGGCTGAAATATGGTAAATATTAATTCAAAAAATCAAGACATACCAAAAAACGTAGAGTTGGCTGCTCGACTTGACTGAGATGGATGCATTTTTTAAACCACGATCCAAAGCCCGCGAGATGAAATCACGCGTGGTTTCACGAGATTTAACGTTGCTATCTTATTGACTTACTTCACCTGAACATGATATGAACAATTTAATACACCCTTTCTGCATATCATGTCGTTTTTACACTATATAGTTACATTTATCTTTAAAACATGAGGCAATTGTGTTAAATACATGCAAGATGCTTACATAAATCCAAGAGATGGCCAGTCCCTTTTTTTCAGTGTTTGGCAGGGCAAACCGTGGGGAAGTAGGGAAGGAGGGCCCAGGCGTAGTGCTCTGTGTATAAGCAGTGCGTTTATTTACAGTGAATGGAACAATAACAGTAAATCCCCGTGCTCTCCCGTGCTCTCCCGTGACTCCCGTGACTCCCGTGTCGTGTCTTCTCAAAAAGTCCGTGCTCTGTGTTCTCCACTCTCGTGTGTCCACACACCCCGTGCTTACTGCCCTACGCTGTTCCACACTCCTCCTGAGCGGAAATAACAGAGGCAGCCGTCAAGACACTTAATTCCAGTAGGCATACACTCACAGACTTAACCAAGCTGAAGACTAACGTGGAGTCTCATGGAATGATCCCGCGTCGGTTGGAGCTCCATCGGTCTCCTAAATAGCTCCCCCGACGAGCCTGATCAGCAGCAGGTGTGTGTGGGGCTTCAGGCGTGGCCAATCCTCTAGCAGGACCACGCCCATCAGGCCTGCAGGTGCTTGGCATCCACACACACGTATATACGCACACATACCTACACACGCCTACACATACAATAAGTGGAACACCGAACAGAAGCATAGACTTACAAATACATATCACAATAACAATTCCATAACTGCTCAGTGACAGGTGATAATTGTATTTTACAACCATTAAAATTTTGATTTGAGAGAATCATGGTTAGAGAGAAAAATAAATCTCTTGTTTGGTCCTACAAATTTTTATTTGAGAGAGGGAAAAACTGGGTACGCCTTGTTTACATTTCCATTTTATTCAGATGAATTCTCAATATGAACAGTCAAAGTACAACAAAAGCACTGGTATGTTATGTAGGTGACATCTCACTAACATATCTGAGATATGATCAGGCATCATACTTCATCACTGATGTTAAGAAAAACAGGTGATGCTTTCTTTTACAATATACAATCCAGACTCACTCTTTATATGTTGCACAATGTCCCAACTGTTTTGGAAAAGAGTTGTTATTCTACAAGCATGGTGTGTAAAATTACAAAATTACCTTAAAGACTCTGTCTCTCTTGCGCCTAAGCTTATATTAGTATTAGCCATGCTCTCATATGAATCTATGTCACGCAACTTTTATTTGCAGTCACTTGACTATCACTTACCTAGTATTAGCCTTATAGTGAAGCACGGTGATGGTAGCATTATGCCTTAGAGATACCTCTCTCCAACAGGGACGAGGAAACAGAACCAGGGATGAATTAATTCATTCCATTCTTTCTTTCGCAGTTTTATGAATACTGCTCTTGTCACCTATTACATACATTTTGTATACATATTTGGAATAGGTATACGCAGTCGATAGATAAATGTATGGGACATATACTTGTACTCTGACAAGAGCTCATACCCTTTCATTTTTTAAGCTACCGTAATTATGCTAACCACAAGCATGTCTGAAAAGCCCAGTCTGTGGTCTTCTATTCAACCCTACACTAGGTAAACTCTATCCAGAAGGCATTTTTTCTACTCCTTCTCTTACTCATAGTCTACCCATCATCCCGGGAAGGAGAAGAAAGGAGAGAGACAAAAAGGGAAGGAGCCTGGCATGCATAAATGAAAGTTCAACAAGGTTCAATGAAACACTTATACAATTTGCCGCAATATAGTAGGGTTTTATAATCTCATTATCATCTTAGTGCCAGATTTGCCCATGAGGGCCGTTCCGTATTCAGTGTTATTAGCTCCTTAGATTTGTCCATTTGTCCTTCTGCTACTAGCCTTGCAGCCAATCACTGGGACAGAATCTCTAATAAATACCCCCTCCTTTTTGCTTTATCTCCACTTGCCTTACCTTCTACATTTTAATTTATGCCTTTTTTTTAAACTTTTATTTGCTATGGGGCACGCGCTAACTATTATTCTGGTAATGACTATATAAGTTTCTTTATGTGGTAGTAATTTCTCTGTAAAGACATCTGTATCTACTTTACAGTATCTTCACCTTTATCTTGTATACATTTGAATTTAAATTTTAATGTATGACTTCAAAACAACTTTTCATTTGAATTTAATCAGTAAACTTCAAATGATTGTTTCCTTTCTGTATGTTTTGAATGAATGTTACATTTGTTTACTGTGATAGTGTTTTTAATCTTCTTTCCCAATCAAGGCTCTTTTTTTACTCTCTGATTATTCAGGGTCAGATGGGGGCGCTAATGTGCAGGATACAGTAGAGCAGTCCACTGGCTGTATTTGAATTCCCAAGCCTCTTAGCAGATGTGGGCAGTGTCCATCCTTCGTCACTCAGGGCATCCCCAGATTAGTGCTTCATGGACATGGATCTCATTTGCCCATATGGCCTTTTCTCATTGAGTCGATATAGGCTTTAATCCGCCCATGCCTTTATCCCTGACCTCGACATGTGGCAAACTACTTAGGAAAAAAAAAACAAATTCTATATATACAACATGTGATCGCTGCAGCATCAACAGGATCAAAAGTAAAGATCATGATGAAAAACTAATGCTAGTGTCTTCCTGATCATTGGGAGCTGTATGGGTTTCTTGATACTTTTTGTGTTGGGAGTACTCAGAAAGTAGGGAATATGCTAAAAATACTCTGGGTTCTTGCTTTGTCTGGAATTAATCCAATCAACCCCAAAGGGGGACAGTAAAGCCTAACCACTGCTAGCATTATGACTCTTAGCAATGCCAGCAGTGGTTAGGCTTTAATGCTAGCATTATGACTCTTAGCAACTTTCTTCATCCCACGTCTCCCAGTATTACTGTACAGTTATTAACAAAGCACACGTTTTTGTTAAATCCAGAAACATAAAAAAAGCAAATGGTGCCTAACCGGTCCAGGAGCTTGTTGACCCGGCGATGAGATAAACTGTGACACTTCATCCACTTTATGGTAGTCAACACAGAACCATATAGATCCATCTTTCTTTACCACAAGAACTATGGCACTACACCATGTGCTGTCTGACTTTTCCATTTTCCATTTCCAATTCTCTCTGAACACTTTGTCTTTTATGTACATGTGTGTGTACCGTCATGCAGTTTCTATGAGGCTGGTATGGCCGGGCAGGGGGGAGAACACATCTGCAAAATATTGTTGCAATGCAGCAATGTCCGCTCGCGGGGCCTGTGTGAGAAGGCCATCACAATGGAGGCAGGTGGAATTTGGCACCTCCAGTCCCAACAAGGCTGACCAGAGAAACGGTTTTAGCCTCTCTCCGCACTTTCAGGAGGTTGAGGTGATAAATTTGTGTGAGTCCTCCCCTGTCCGACTGTACCACTTCATAGTCTACATGTCCCACTCACTGTGTGACCATAAAGGGTCCTTTCCAGTTCCTTTCCACCGGTGGCTTCCTGCCGAAAAGTTACCTTAAAGGGAGAAAATCCTGGGGAACCTCCCACACTTCGAACAACAGAGGGTCTAACCAGCGATCTCAATTGCATTCATCCTCATGAATGAACTTATGAATCATGGATTTTAAAGTCTTATACAGCCTCTCCACCAGCCCATCATTCTGAGGGTGGTGGACGGTGGTCCGAAAAGTTTTAATTCCAAGTCATTTGTACAGTTCTTTTAGTGTGCGAGACAAGAACAATGTGCCCTGGTCAATCACTATATCTTTTGGGATGCTGACTCGGGAGACGAACTGAAACACAGTCTCCTCCTTCCCAGAGGAGACATATTTTTGTATGTCCCCATGTACACACTTGTCCTCCACCCACTCTGTCTCCAACAATGCCCTGGCCGAACCAGAGTTTGGTGGATCAAGGTCTGCGTGCATCCCGAGTCGACCATATCCTGGCGTGTATCCCCTAAACACCTTACAGGTATGGTGTACATCCTTCCTGGACTGGGGGAAGGTGTTGGAGGGCTGGTGACACTGACCACCTGCCCCACCTCCGTCAGCAGGCATTACTGGTGCCAGTCTATAGCTGCCTTCACCTCCAACACACCTGCATCAGCAATTGCGAGGCTCCCTGTGAGTTGGGGAAGCACCCTTCATTGCTGGGGAGGCAATAGAGCGTGTGTTAGAGACCACCTCTCGTGGCAGCTGCTCTGCAGCCCACGAAGCTGTAGTGGTTCTGGGGAGCCTCCTCCTCAGGCCTGGGACTGGCCGACTCTGCTGCCTAGAGCCAGAGCAACCAGGTCCTCCAACTCTCTTGTCTGATCCTCGGCCTGATCCCATAGCCATTGGAGCTAACCTTGATGCAACGCCACCTGCTCCCGGTGCATGGTGGCCGTTTCCGCCAGCAATGTTGCCAGTACTGCCACTGGCTGCACTGGTCATGGCTCATCCCGCAACTGGTTTTCGACATCACTGTGACACAATTGATCCATATGTACACACTGTTACAGGACTGATTATGTTTTATATGACACTTTTTCAAGATCTCTGTGCAGCTTTTCAGACAACTTGTTCCCAGAACAGCCATCCTCTCTCCAATCCCAGCTGGCAACTGAAATAGCAGGACTGATCACACCAATCAGTCCCAGCTGCTCTGCCAGCAGAACCCACTGCCCCACCCTCCTCTGCAGCGGAGCCGTAGACCACACCCCCACCACACAAACCTTAGACAATGCAGTCAGACAAGCTGCGATAAAACCAAGATTCATCCATTGGATTGATAGATGGAGAAGCAGCATTTGTCACTCCAGAGAACATGTCTCCACTTCTTTTTACTGAGTCCAGTGGTGTCATGCTTTACACTACTGCATCTGGCACTTTGCATTGTGATTGATGAGGCTTGGATGCAGCTGCTTGGCCATGGAAAGTTATCCCATGAAGCTCTCTACGCACTGTTCTTGAGCTAATCTGAAGTCCACATGACGTTTGGAGGTCTGTAGTGATTGACTTACCTCCGTAAGCTATGTACCTCAACACCTGCTGACCCCCCTCTGTGATTATACGTGGCCTAGCGCTTCATGGCTGAGTTGCTATTGTTCTCGATCGCGTGCACTTTGTCATAACAATGGACTCTGGAGCATTTAGTAGTGAGGAAATTTCACAACTGGACTTGCACAGGTGGCATTTCCAGCACGGTACCACGCTGAAGACACTGAGCTCCTGAGAGCTCATTCTATATACCTTAAAGTTTTAGCAGTTAGCCAGCTTGCCGTAACGTAATATAAAGCAAGATGGTGCTGTATAGGCATGCAAAAAATGTACAAAGTCGACGTAAAGCATTCAGAAGTTACAATAAATGTCACATGCGTCACATGGTTTGGACTTTCAAGGAAGAGCTGACAGTGAGGGTAGGGGCTAACATCAACTCTATCACAAAATACGTCAGATCATTTGGGTTTGAAAAGATTGATTTCTTGCGGCACCAGAATATAATTAGAGTTTTTGTCAAGTCTCCAAGCTCATCACGCCCCACAAAATTGATAAATACAGAAATTGGGAAGTTATGAGTAAACATCCCCTGGAGCCTACAGGTGGGTGCTGAGATGTTGAAGGGTTTGAAACAGCAGACAGGGCAGCAGGGAAACACTGACTAACATAAGAGACGATAAACTTTGTAACTTAAAAAGTTAGCCAAAATGACATGGTGTTTTTCATACACGAAGTTAGAAAAGTGAAGCATGTTACATGATTGCAGTGCTGCTAGAGTTTCATGTCTGTTCATTTTATTCATCTGCATAGCTCTACTGAATCTTGTGTAAAAGAGCTCCAGACTAAGTCACCTACTATATATAAGCACATAAGGCTTATAAGTATATATATATATGTATATATATATATATATATATATATATATATATATATATATATATATATTACACTCATTGGTCAAAAGTACTGCCCATAATATTAAAGTGTTTCATCAGGGTTATGGTAAAAGAAGTACGGCTAGAACAACATAAGTACCATGATATCTCCTGTTCTTCTTTTTTCTTTCTTGTTGTACATGATCATAGAAGAGATCAAGATGGGGTTTTATTAGCTAATGCTAGCTAGCTTAGTTAGTGAAACCATTTTTTACTGTAGTGTGAAACGTTATGCAAATTTTTTCAAGCACAAAGGAGGGTCAAAACAAAATCCACTTACTTGCAGGGCTCGCAAAATCGCTAGCCCGACGTCCCGGGGCTAGCGATTTTTCCAGTCGGGCTACCAAAATCTCAGCCCTGCCCGTCGGGCTATCATAGGAAGGAAAAATATATTTCAATGCTTTTGCATTCTTTCGGAAATGTAGCTGGGTAATTATGTCATTGGCATCGGTGAGCCACTGTCAATGTGACATATTGAAATCGCGTTTGAATTTGCGCTTGTTTTTTGCTTTCACTTTGCAATCGTGCGAACTGTGTATAGAGATCGTCAGCACTGATTGGTGAGTGACGATTAATTGCGCACCAATTCCTCTGACATCGTCTTATCAATCGTTAGCTTACTATTCAAACATGACAAGTGAAATCTTCCGCAGCAAGCTTAAACATGTGAGAGGTTGATCGCGCAGAGAATCGCTGAGCGTTATGTGAGTGCGTGTGTAAAACCAGCAGGATATATATTTTAGTTCAGCCAAATAAGACAGGTCAGGGTGAAGAAGTGACCACAAAACGGAAAAGTTATGACAAATCAGACTATAAGGCAAAAAGAAAGTGCAGCTTTATGGTTTCATGGACAAAAGAATTTCTGTGGCTGCAATATGACGAGCTAAATAACCAGGGCTGCACATAAGTGGTCCGCAGGTGCGCTTTCGCTATCAAAATAAAAAACGCGCACAAGATAAGAAGTTGCAACGCGTGTTTACATACATAAGATTTTCTGGAGGAGGACAGACATTTGTCTAGAACTCTTAAAGATGTCGAAGAAGCAAGCTCCTTTAAGCAATTACTTTGGTGTTCCTCCACCTCCAAAGAAATGTCAGAAGGAGTCCGAACCACAAAACAAGCGTGTATTCTCGGAAAAGTGGTTGCAGGAGGTGAGCTGGCTTCAAACAGATGATGAACGCACAGAGATTTGGTGCACAATGTGCCGTGAAAATCCCACTCTAGCGGACAAAAACAGTGCCTTTTATATGGACGCAAACGCGTTGCAGCTTCGTATCTGGTGCGCGTCTTTTATTTTGACAGCGAATGCACCCGTGTAAATAACATAATGTTCTGCCGGGTGTGTTGTTGGTTTTCCCTCGATTTCTGAGTCAACAAATGCCTTTTTTACTGGGACCAGTAATTTTAAGAAAGACCCCCATTAGAACCCATGAGAAATGCAAGAAATGCATTATTGCAGTCTGTAATATCTTACCCAGAACAAACACCAATTGCAAATAACATAATAAAAATAAACCCGAAAAATCTGTTTAGAACAGCGTACTATGTTGCAAAGAGTGAACTAGCATTGGCAAAATTTAGCAGTATTTGCAAACTTCAAAAAGCAAATGGCCTAGATCTTGGTTCCACTTATCTCTTACCCGTGACTGCAGTGGAAATTTTAAATTCAGGATCTGACACAGACTGATTCATGTTCTACACAATTCTTACAAGTTCATAGAAATTTCTGTTCAATTAGAACCAAGTATTTGAGTTGATGATTGTAATTTGTGTTTCAACAATTTTTTCAACAATTTTTTGATTAATGTTTTGTTTCCGTTACAATATTATACTTTAATGTATAATATTGTAACAAAACATCAATCAAAAAATTGCTCTCTTTTTTATTTGGGCTACTTAAATTTATTTTGGGCCACCAAAAGCTGAAGAGTCCCTGCCCAAAGGGCTACCAGGGATTTTGAAATTTTGCGAGCCCTGACTTGATAAACTGCTTTAGTGTGCTTTAGTACAATATAACTGCACTAGATGCCCAGAACAGTGAAAATATTCCCTTCATTCAGTTGACTTAAAAAGAAGTTAGCAATAACTTTTTTTGCAGTCACCTTTGTCAGTGTGTTCATATTTAGAGCTTAACACTTGCATCTGTGTGCCATACCCTTTTGTGTACCTATGATATTTTGTGTGTGTGTTTGATTTCATATGTCCTCCATACATAAATAATCAGTTCAAATCCAGTAAAGAAATAAACTCAGTTTTGACATGAGTTTAACTATCATCTTGTCATTACTTAGCTACAGTAGCAGGGGGTTAGTGGGGTGGGTTTAAATTTTATTTATTTATATTTTGTTTTGTTATTCTTAAAAAATCTGGTATATTTAATATATTAGTCTGTTTTTAAACCTTTTTAAATGAGCCTTTTTAGATATGTTTTGGCATCACGTTTATCACCTGTCTTCTTTGGGCAGTTTTATTATAATTAACTGCTTAATATGGTTACTATAAATTGTTTAAAAATACACACAGATACAATAGAAATACACATAACTATTATTACAGAATTTTTAAAAAGTCATCCTTGAAAGTCCTTGAGACATAATCAGTTTCAAATTATGTTTATTTGTCTTTTTCTGAGAAGAAAATTTAAGCTTATTTATATAATTATGTAAACAAAAGTGATGGTAGGTACAGTGGCTAACCAGATTTTGAGTATGCAGCGGTGACCTTGAATCCTTTGCTGTGTTCCACTTTGACAGATAAAAACTTTATTAACGACCCATCTTCAGGAGAGCAGACAAATCGCCCATGAAACCAGTGTGTTCTAGTATTAAAAGTATATGGCAATTAGAGGATTTTTTTTTCTTCTTCACTGAAAGCACCAAGAAGAAGAAAGGGGTAATAAACACAGCTTGTTTGTGGCATAGCAAGCAGTAATTATGAAGTGCTCAGAGAGTTGTTGTGCTTATTGTGCCTGGGAGTAATGAGATGGGCTGTGTTGATCCCTAACTGATGCTATGGCTCCTAATCCTCAGCTCTCTTTTCCTGCTTCTCTTGTTTATCCTCCAACATCCCTTTGACCGTCACTGGCTTGTCACTGCTCCGGGTTGCACCAAGCGAACTCTGACCTGCGTGTCAGCTGACTTTTCAATGGTTTGAAAATGGTTTGACATTGAGCTGAAGCACAAAGCAACAAATGAGTTATAAAGACCAGTGTGATATGTTCTCAGTGCAAGCTTTTGTTTAACTACCAAACATCTTTAAAACAATTGCCTTAACTTGCACTTGTGTGCACTTTTTATGATTCTTTCTAAGCCCACATTTTCCCACTTGTCCCATTTCTCTTAAGTGGTATTCCATGTTATGCTGACTGACATGCATATTTCTGGCCAAGCAACACATTTTGAAATCCTGTTATATAGTGTCTGTCTTCTCTGAAAGATTCTGGAATCGGACCAGTGTTACTGTCACTTTTTTTTCTTTATCTCTTCACTTTCTTTTTTGGGCTTATTTTTCTGAAACTCAAAGGTTACCTCTCCTGACACCTCCTAAATCTGTGATTTGTGACCAGTAATCTTTATCAATGTGGTTTTGTGGTGTGAGCCCTTAGATTTGAGTGGAGTCTTACGGGCACACATTCCTACTCACACAGAAACTCACTTATGTATATCCCCCCAAGATGAAGAATGCTGTGTGTACAACCATGTTATCAGGGTGACCTAGAGACAGACTGGTTATCACCTCTTTGAGCCTCTCAGGGCTAAACCACAGAGCCAGCGGAAAAACACCACTCCTGCCTTCTCTGTCCCTGTGTGCTGGTCAGTCACTATGTCCATCTACTGAGCGCACAGTTCCTATCTAATCAACATAGACAGGACACTCGTCCACATAGACAAAAGCAAAACCTGCATGTATGCTCACAGATTCACAGGCACCCTCAGAAATAGCCCTACAAATGTATACACACACGCACGGGGCACACACACACACACACACACACACACACACACACACACACGTACTACATGCTGATAATCAGTAGGAAACTCATACTGATCTGGGTCCTCTGGATTTCCAGATATAACTAGTTCTAGTGAGACCTAACATTGGGTGGTGCACATGCCACCAGAAAGTTTGATAAGCTGGCCTTTTGACAGAAAGTAAATAGATAGGGTATACACATTTTCGATTTTCATTTTGTGCAGCTGTGACACACTGGCTATTCTCTAATTAGTGCCGCTCTGTCACTTTTTCAGATCCTATCAGACTTCACAGCCAAAGTCTACTTTTTAAAATTAAATGTATTGTGAGGCATAAATTCCAGACCTTCTGATGGTGCAAAGTATAGTTTATATATCAAATATCAATATCAAAAAGAAAAGGAGTAGAGGAGAGGTGAGGTGAGGTGAGAAAAGAGCTTTAACGATGAGAGAAAGTACTACAGACAGATGGTTAAAGGAGTCTAGGTTATAGCTTTGGCCAAATAGCAAACCCCCAAATGTAGTTAGCTAGTGCAGGACCTGGAGAATTTTAAGGTAGAACCATATTGAAGTAATATGTGCACAATGTTTGTTTGTTTTGTTTTTGTGATTCCAGCTATTTGGGAAAAAGTACATTTTTTGTTTGATCGAAGGTTGACAGGGTGTTTGCCGAATTACCTCTAGGACTAGAGGTAGTTCTACTCGCCCAAGGTAATTCCCAACCCACCCTAAAAAAGGCAAAAAAAAAAAAAATCCTCATTCCATGCATAGAGGTTTTCTCTGGATTTCTTCAAATCTTTTAATGATCTTAATGTGTCATGATGATCATTGAAATCCTAGGTAATGTTACTTTCAAATATATCTCCAATGTATTTCAATCTATTTTCATCAAATAAAAAAAGTGTCATCTGTTGTTAAAAAGGCATTAAGGTTTCTCAGTTTCAACCTACTAATTTTAAGTAAGTATAGGATGTAGATGATTTGCCAATCATAGCTTTCTGGTTTTGTTTACATTTCTCAGTGTCCCAACAGAGTAGATGAAAAGTTTAGGCTTACACTTCATGTCGGAAACACTTCACGACTGTTAAGTGAGGCTGGCACCAGCTGCTGGAGCAGCGTTGTGGAGAATGGAAGGGGATGAATTGCCTTTGGCACCAGGCTGCTATCAGGTAGTAATTAGTATAGCTAACATCCCAGATGAAGGAGTCAAGTCTAGGTCAGGGTAAAAAACTTCAAGGTTCTTAGTAGGTAAGGGTTGGAGGTCATGCCTCCCACCCTCACAGAATATTAGCTCATGCCATGCCTGGTCAAATTTGCTGAAACGTCTATTGGCCTTTGACCTTAAGGTGTTGCAGGCAGTCACATGTCAGGTTAGTTCCTGTGGACAATGTTGAATGTGTTCTTATTAGATTGCCCTTGTAGTTCCTACTCAGGACCTGTCTAACCCTGGCGAGAGCTGAGATTTAGTCTTATACACGATGAAGCTTTTGACATAGATGTTACCTTACAGCTTAAAGCCATGCTTGGCATTCCAGCCCTGCTGTGGCCCCAGGATCAACCTTTTGCTGTCACACAGATATGTCTTTGAGGAATCAACAGAGAAATGAATGCATGTATGGATGAACGGCTGGATAAGAGAAAGATTGTTTTGTTTCACATTCTAGAAATCACAGTGTAATCTTTTTCATATATCTGGCGAGAAAATTCTGATGAATGTATGTGTGTATAGATGGTTGCGGGGGTCACTGTACTCAGTCCTGGTTCCTTAAAAGACCTCTAATCCTCTAATGCAACCATAATCTCCTTTAATACGTTGAATATTAGTCGACAAATCACATGATAATAAAGTGGTATGAAAATGTTTCTTTTGAATGACAGGGTATACGAAGGATTTAACCTGAAGGTCTAATCGTAAACACTCAGGACTTATGTTGACCATGTCAAAGGGTTTATGTTTGCTGTTGGCCTGTAGCCTTCAAACAGCTGGAGCTGAACCTCACCAGCCAAATTAAATTGCCACCACTGATAAATAAAAACAGATTTTAGTCACTGTAGACTGTTTTTTTTCCCTGAATGCATGTATTTACTATTTATGATCATATTTTATAAATATTAATCAAGTATTTATGTCTTTTTTATGTACCAAATACTTTCCTTTGAATAACTTCGTTCTCTGAGGAATTAAGATAAACAAGGTTCTATTCATATAAAAAAAGAGAAAAGGTTTGAACTATGCAAACTTTGGTGCATTTTACTCAACCGGTTTGCTGCTTGTGGTGCTCTTCGTCTCTTGAATCCTGGCCTACTTTCTGTATCATGTTTTTGGAAAACATGAGCTAAGCTGCAGTGCACAAACCAAACAGCCATTAGATCGCTGCACAGTATGCCTGACCTCTGACCAGCTAAGCCCCTGCCCTTCCCCCTGGTAAACCCCTTTTCCCCACCGCCCCCACACCTGCCTCATGCCCTGACCCATCCTTTCTTGGAAATTATATTATGGTGTTTGGATCATCCTCCTTGTCTTCCTCCATACTGTAATCATATTTGCTTTGTCATGTGTGGCTGTTCGCAGACGGTGTGTGTGTGTGTGTGTGTGCGTGTGACGCCCAGCTCATTTACAGCTGTTGGGAGCTCACTGGTCCTATTTTCTCTTTGACACATCCCTGAGACGGTTGTCTTGCCCAAACATACACATGTGGCTACACATGGGTAACATGTTTATCAGTGGTCTAAGGTGTACTCCTCCATCCTTTACTTACTGGCTTTAATGATCTTCCTTCATTCAACCATCATTTGACTTGTCATAATGAAAATGTCAACCGGAATGACTGAATAAGTGTAAAATGTTGCGTCTCGGGCAAAAAGAGGGAGAGAAAGCACAGCAGGGTGAGAGGTCCTTGGCAGCAGTCCAACAGTTGGCGTCTCGGTGTCCACATTTAGTTCCAGCTGAGTGCCCACAGCGGGCATGACTGTGCTTCCTTCACTCTGACCCCTCGATAGAGGACTGTGGCTTGCCTATTTCCACGATCCCGTTTGATTTTCTGTTTTTGTCTTCTTCTGTCTTTGTGTTTTGAAAGTGGCTTGACAACAGCCAGTATCCTGAGATTTTAGAATTGATTTGTCTAAGCAATGGGAAAGGTTTACAGTTGGACAAAGTCTTTGAAGCTCTTTAAAAAATCTTAAAACAATATTATTTTACTTTATCTTTAAAAAAAAATTGTAAAATCATTTGTATCTATCAAATATCTAATATTTAAATTCAACTTATGTAACTTATGTACTTTTTTTTTTTGCTCCCATGTAAAATGATTTAATTTTTGGGTACTGAGCCCAATTTGTTGATTATAGAGAAACCAAAAGACATTTTAACTTTAACTTAACATGTCGAGGAGCTTATATTGAATTTGGTTTAAATGTTGTAATTAGATTACAATTACAATACAATATATAGTTCCCAGAATTCGATTATTTCAAAAAGTTTAGTTTTGCTAAATGTGGTGACTAACACGTTTAGTTTTTATTTTTATGATTGGCAGCCACTCGAAGTCACACTGAATGGAAATCAGGCGGTTCTCTCTTGTTTTTCCAATAGTTATTTTTTTCCAATACAGTTGAGAATTTTTTATGCACTTCTGCACTTGACAATTTTAGAAAATGTTTTTTTTTGGGGGGGGGGAAATCACACTGTCAGGTGTTGTGTGTTCATGTGAAGAAAGCTCTAGTGACAAAGCCTCGGCATATTCTTGGAAGACAAACTCCATCGCTTTTATTCTCATATTTCTTTGGTACATAATCAAGTCTCTTGTTTAACCTTAGGTCCCGCTTATCTTAACTTTTCCAATTTCTCATCATTTTTGTCTTTTTTGACTTTACTCAGATCCTTAATAATATTGCTACTTGAGATTTGTAAACTTTTTAATTGCTCATGTCAAAATTCAAAGTCTAAATATTTTGCTTTTTTCCATCTCCAGCCTCTTTGTTTCTCTTCTTTGGCTGACATTATGTGATTTATTTATTTTGCTCTTAACGTTTGTATAATGTAATACAATGAAAATGTTAAAGGCAAGAATTTAAAATTTTACAAAATTGTTAATTGAATAAATTATCAATGCCTGCACTACAACTTAAGTATTCATCTGATAGATATGAAGCTAAACACCCATAATATCTAAACGGCACTGCATTGCCTGCTAAGTAAGCCAAATAACAACAAGTCAGACCAATAAATAGGTACATATATAAATCTTTTAAAAAAAATCAGGCTTACATGTGAGATTTTCAGTTTTTGACTGATTTTCATATTTCTGTTGGCTAACTGACTTATGATACGTAATTGTATGCTGTTGTTGTTCTTGTGTCACACTAACTAACTTAATTAATACTGATTAAATGCTTGAAATAATACAGTTCACAAAGTGATTTCATTTGCAAATAAAAACAGCTGCCTGTTTTCCATAATCTCTCCTTTGCCTAGTTTAGCTTTTCTTAAAATTCAAAGTCCATAATTTTAATTTCAAATAGTTTGTCTCTGCTTTTAGAGATGCCTGTTGTATTGTTGCACAGATGTTGAAGAAAGTGGGCGCAGGGCCAAACTGTGAAGAGTCAATAGCTGTTATATGGGTAGACTTACAGACATCACATTTGGGGAGGCATAATGAATTGCACATGTGTTGATCTTAATGGGAAATACTTCTATGATACAGGAGTCATTTACAGAAAAAGAATCACTGGGATAGAGAGGATTGAAAAGGTGGAGGTGAGGTTGCCGGCAGCGTGAGGGGCCAAACATGTTTGTGTAGACTTGCAGATAGTAGGATCAAGATTGGGTATTGATGAGATAGAGAGCCTGCTGACTGAGCCACAGAAGCTTGAAATAAACTGTCGAAGGCACACGGCCAGTCATTACAGTGAAGCCGCCTGGCCCTGCTCAACCTTGAGCCAGTCGATAAGCTATTATAACCATGCAAATTGCGGCCAAATCAGAGACCTGACATATTGGTATTATATTCCTGTGCAGCCACTGGGTTATGCATCATTATTGGGATCCAGTAACAATATGTATTATGTTCCCTTGTTGTTCAGTGTGTCGACTCATGAGCAGAAAATACTGCCAGTAGGACAATATTGTTGTGCACATGTTTTGGCAACACTGAATTGTTTTCATAGAGGGCACAAAATGAACACCCTGATATGTTTCGACGTTTAACACTCCTGTGCCATTTCTCCCTCTCTCTTTTTTTTTTTTAAGTCCTTGCTCTTCATCTGACTCCACCCGTAGCCCGCTCTGCCTACCCTAACATCCAACCCTCCCACCCTGTTACCTCTCGCATTTTCTCTGTTTCTCTTCTTTCAGCGGGACGGCAGTCTGCCAGGTCATTTACTCTCAGTGACAGTGTGACGCATCCAGCAGGCTAGCATTTGGATGATGTAATTTGGGCTAAAGGCTGTGTAAACACTGCTGTGACCTTGGTTTTAGATTTGTCAATAGGGTTGGGTTGGAGAACAGAGAAGAGGATTGTGTGGGATTGAAAGCAACGTGCCTTGGCTATGATAGTTGGAAATCTCTAGCTGGCTGACTGTTCCGATAACCTAAGATACCTTAGCCTTACCTCTGACATAACCTAGACTCCTTTAACCATCTGTCTGTAGTACTTTCTCTCATCGTTAAAGCTCTTTTCTGACCTCTACTCCTTTCTTCTTGATATTGATATTTGATATCTTGAAAACTAGTTGTTGTCCTACCTTCATGTTCTCTGTACACTTTGTCTTTTCTCTGACCTTATGCATGTTTTATTTGGTAGCAGGGTTTCTACCCTTCTCTAGGCAACTTTACTGCCATGGTGCTTTTCTCTGTTCCCGCTTTCATCTGTCCTATGCTGGTCTTCGTGAGCTCCAGAGGTCAACACAAGTAAACACTGGCCGCCAGCCCAGACAACACAGAACTATTGATCTGGTTTGGTTTGAAAGGTGATGTGTTTCCTGGTGCATCTTGATAAAGGTTATGAGCTCCAGGTCTAGAGTACACCATCCTGAATCCTTAATTTGGGAGAGATTAGAAAAACTGGAGCATAAGCTAACAGTCACTTAATGTTATGTCAGGTTTTTCCAGGACTAACAAAGCACTTGGTGTGAGATAACTTACCTAGTAAGCATAATAAGCATCTAATGGGTTGATGACAAGACCTATTGGTTTTATGAACATATGAGTCTGCATTTGCTCTTCTGTTTGACAACCATACTTACTGCTAGCCAGATGCTGCTAATCAAACAGTTTGGCAGTTTGTAGGACTGGAGCATTCAGGTGTGTGTTAACACAGTGTTGTGAAGGAGAAACACAAGGAATTATCTTAAAGAAGCAATTGTTGTTCTCCATTATTCTTTGAAGGGTTATAAGGTTATTTCCAAACAATTCGAAATCCATCATTTTACACCGGGAAAGATAATTCACAAGTGGAAAACATTCAAGATAGCTGCCAATCTTCTCAGGAGTGGACATCCCTTCAAATTCACCCTAAGGTCAGACTGTGAAATATTCAGAGGAATTGCAAGAAACCCAAGAGCTATGTCTTGGAGTCTACAGGTCAGTTGGCATGTTAACGATCTCAACAAGTATGGCTTGTTTGGAAAGGTTGCCAGGAGAAAGTCATTTGGTCTAAAAAAAAAAAAAATATGGCAACTTGGATTAGGTTTGCAAAGTTGCATCTGAACAAATCACATAAGTTCTGGAAAATGATTCTTTGGACAGATGTTTTGTATCTAAAGTTGATCACGAGCTCCTTTGTGTACCAAAGTAACTCTGGAGTCAGATGTGATCTGTCCCACAGCCTGCAAACTTGGGCCAAAATCTCTTCATGACTCTATCACTGATAAAGTCCTGCAGAAAACTATAACTTCAATAATTGCTAACCATTACTTCAAATTACTGCTGCTAACAGTAGTTGTACAAGCTACCGGATCATGTGGTGTACTTACCCTTACACACGGCTTCAAAATTTTGGCTTAGTGAACTAAGTGAACTGTATACAGTGGTCCCTCGCTATAACTAGGTTCACTTTTTGCGGCCTTGCTGTTTCGCGGATTTTTTTGGTGCAATTTTGCATGCTTTTCTTTCTTTTCTTTTTTTTTAACAGCGCATTGTGTTCTGCATCCTGATCAGCTGTAGACCATTGTCAATCAGTCTCCTCCGTGCCGTGTCTCTTTTACAGTAGAGAATGAGTTCAGCTTGTCAAATTTACACAAATCTTCAAATGCTAGCAGTGTGACTCTGAAGTGCTGTACTGTATGTTTGTAAGTTCTCTCCCCAACAAACATAACAATGTCGACGAAATGTTTTGCACCATCAAAGGCACCTGCGGTAGCATCCAAAAGGCAGAGGAAGATGCTAACCATCACATAAAAAGTTGTACTTCTGGACATACTAAACGAAGGTAGAATTCACTGTAATTTTCAGACCATTAGGCACACCGGATTATGAGGCGCATTAAGCGAAATAAAACAGTCAAACTTTACTCAACTCATTCTCTTTGCTTCCTCTACTTCCATACCATTGATTCATTAATGTTGAATTCTCTGGCAGCTGCTCTATTCCCATGTTCTGGACCTGAAAACAGGGTTTGATCTTTGGTTTCATTCTATAATACCGGACTTATTTTTCTACGAAGAGTTGAACTTTGAGGGTGTTTAAACAGGAGAGAAAAGTGTGAAAATGTTCATGTCTGTCTGAGAAAAGTGTATAAAGTGTGTAGTGAGGGATTTTACAGCCTTAAAACATCTATAATAATTGTAAAAAATAAAGTTGGCTACTTTGCGGATTTCACCTATCGCGGGTTATTTTTAGAATGTAACTCCCGTGATAAACGAGGGACCACTGTATATTAAATAAATACTGACATGGTATAACCTTAGAAATAAAAGATGGTGTACTTTCATTTTCATGACTGTGTATGAGGGGTGGGTAGGGTGACAGACTTCAGCTGTGCTGAGGCAGTTATAGAAGCGAAGAGTTGCTGAAGGGTCAGCCATATCTGTTGAGCCTTAGCTTATGCATTTTGTTGCTTCATGGAAAGCCAAAGACACCTGTCTTAAGCCCATCTTCTCTGATCACCGTCTTTCAAGTGGGTGGAATCTACTTGTTTAACAGAGTGAGCCCCATATATCTATGCATCCTGCATCTCATAGCAAGAGGCTTCCTGGCTCAAACCTACCAGCCAGCTGGATCCTTTCTATGTGCACTTTGCTTGTGCTCCCTTGTACCTGTGTGGGTTGTCTCCCACAAGTAACATATGTGCCATAGATTGTAATTTGAGGTCTTCACATAAAATGCAGACATTTTATTTGAAGACATTTGTCTACCCTGTGGTGTGATTGGCAAGGGTCAGCATCATTGTGTTAACCCACACTGAGTAAATAGTAAGGTTATGGCCATTGTGTCTTTAAAATATATAGACCTGCGGGATTAAGACAAAAGCGTTAAATATCAGACGCTTATTGACCATTTGATGCTGATATTTGGGGATGTATAAATATGTTACACCAAGTGCTGCACGCAGTAGCTCGCAGATGGGCAGTGATTAATCAGAGAGGTAACTGTGAAGTAGTTTGCAATTAGACGAGAAAGCTCTGAGGCATGCTAATTGAATCAGAAAATTAGCAACAGCTCTGTACTGAGCTGCAATAGGCTAGCTGAGTTTGCAGCAGGTGCTAGCCCACTCAGCTGTGGAACAAGGTATTTAAGTCACATTAGCAGCAGTAAAAATATTCCTTGATATGGAACAGTTAGATTTTCTGCTCGTTTTCACTGCCCATGTCACCAAGAGAAACCAAGCACTGAGCCAATGAGCTTAGCCACCTTGTGGCACAAAAATAACAGCTGACGCCTGAATAAAACCTCTGCATGAGTAAGCAGTTCTAATATTATATCTTCTTATAGTGCTCATCTATTTGGATAGTGATATTGCTTAAAAAATATCTGTCCAGTCTGATTTTTTTCAGCTCTTATTCTCCTCCCCTTTCTTATGGCCATCTTTGCCTCCCCTGGGCTCCTGTTTGCTGACATCTCTCTCAGACACAACTTGAAAAAGTGGTGAGAAATTAATCACTTTTGAGCATGGGGTTGCCATCTCTTCTGTTCATTGGCTATGCGAGGGAAGGGGAGGGGTGCTTTGTGGAAAGGCTGTGCAAGCAAAGGTTCTTTCAGGGTTTCTGTATAGTCAGAGTATGAGAAGAGAGTGTGGGAGTCGAAGAGTCAGACAGAAAGAGACGTGCAAAGGAAGAGGGAGTGATGTAGAAGCAGAGAATTCCCCAGGCAAACAGTGTTGTGCCTCATAGTTCTAGCTTTAAAGCATGCTGCGTGCCACACATACAGTAGGAGCAGAGGCCACGATGGAGAGCGAGAAAGGGTTTTTGTGAGTTGTGGTGTGTGCATTTAAGGCAGACAGTATCTCTTCTTGACAGAATGAGCTCATAAGCTGCTTAAAACCAAAATCCAAAAGCCTTTGTCACATATATAACTGTATATGCATATATATATAGTACATGCCTGAACCACATGGACTGGCTACAAACACATTATGTCAGGTGGACATGAAAAACTATGGAAGAATTCTGGAATGTCAAAGATTTAGGAGGAAACCTTAACCCTTTATTGACCAAGATTCATACAGGCCTAACAGACTTATTTTGTAATTTTGGCTGTTATTTATTTATTTATTTATTAACCTTTATTTAACCAGGAAGATCCCATTGAGATTAAAAACCTCTTTTTCAAGGGAGACCTGGCCAAGGTAGGCAGCAGCAAGTGTCTCACAGTTACAGAGATTACTCAAACACAGGCAGCAACAACACAACAACGCTGTAAAATGAAAAAAAAAAACAATTTTTCATCTTTTAATAACCATTTGAATTTTCTCTTTAGCCCAAATGATTGAGAAGTAAGGTTACGTGAAACTCATATGGTAAAAGATTAACAGAGCTGATCTTTTGCCATCTGTGTTCAGACAGAAGTACGTTATTGATGCCATGTGCTACTGTGATACATCTGTGTAAAGCTTGTCTTCTCTTCTTTCTCTTCTTTGAATTTTGTCTGTAGCACAAACGATAATGGAGTTACAGTCATTTAGAGAATACTTGTAAAATGGACTTGCTGATAGACCCATAGTAAATGGCCTGTATTTGTATAGCGCTTTACTAGTCCCTAAGGACCCCAAAGCGCTTTACATCCACCCATTCACACACCCATTCACACACACATTCACACACTGGTGATGGCAAGCTATGTTGTAGCCACAGCCACCCTGGGGCGCACTGACAGAGGCGAGGCTGCCGGACACTGGCGCCACCGGGCCCTCTGACCACCACCAGTAGGCAACGGGTGAAGTGTCTTGCCCAAGGACACAACGACCGAGACTGTCCAAGCCGGGGCTCGAACCGGCAACCTTCCGATTACAAGACGAACTCCCAACTCTTGAGCCACGATCACCCCATAAAGGGTTTAGAACCTTAATAGATAACTAGGATCTCCCTCCAGGCCTGGATTCATGGGGCTTCTCCAGGCAGCTCATCATCACTTAGTGGACAGGGGAACTGCTTACCTGGTCTGGTGATAATGCGGGATGGCAGAGAGAAATTTTTGAGGAACTTCTAAACTTGTGGAGAAGCCAAAGCCTAAAGGTTGAGGAGAAGCCTCACCAGTTACACTGGCAGAGGTTCCTGTGGGTAGTCGAGAGGCTAAGGATGAAATTTGTCCTGAGATGGGAAAGTGTCTGGGAACTGTGGGCTTGTCTTGGTTGACAAGCCACTTTAATGTATGTATTGTATTGTGTCGTAGGGTCTTTATCTTACAGTATGAAAGACCTTGAGGCAACTGTTATTGTGATTTAGGGCTATATAATTAAAACTGAATAAAAAATTAATGTTACATGGAGATCTCAGATAGGGAAAGTTTATTCCAAGGTCCTGGAAGGAGGTTCGGTCTGAACGTTGAGCCTTGGATTCAGGAGGAGCAGTGTGGATTCTGTTCTAGTGTGGAATAGTGAACCAGATCTGCACCCTTGCAGGACTTCTGAAGAGGTCACAGGAATTTAACCATCCAGTCTAAATGTCTTTCTTGGACTTGGAGAAAGCTAAGGACATCTGTGGCATGTACTGATGCAGTATAGAGTTCTGAGTCTGTTGCTACAGGCCATCAGGTTCTTGTATAGCAAAGTGAGAGCTCTGTCTACGTCCTTGGCACAAAGTCAGACATGTTTTCAGATTGCTCCTTGTTGCCCCCCTCCATTCTATTTGTGTTGCTCAAAGACAGGATCTTGAGACATTGCCAGGTAAAGATGGAGTCCAATTTGGGAACTGCAAAATTACATTTTTGCAGATTATGTGGTTCTGTTGTCTTCATTCTGAGCATGACCTTCAGCCCCAGAACAGTTTGCAGCTCAGAGTGAAACAGCCGGGAAGAGAGTCAGCTCCTCCAAGTCTGAGGCCATGGTTGCTGGAAAACAGAGGGCTCCCTCTCAGTTGGGGGATAGAGTGCTCGTGATAAGGGATTTCAAGTATCTTGGGCTCATTATTAGAGCGAGTGAAGAGCTTGGACATATAGAGGGAGCTTGAAGTAGAGTTGCTGGTCCTCCATGTCGAAAGTAGCTGGTTAAAGTAGTTACAGCATGTGGTTGGTATGCTTCCTGGTTGAAGAAATGAAAACTTCAGCTGAGGAGAAGGACGTTTGGAATACCCTGCTGGTTTCCTGCCAGCTGCCATTGCGATCCGACTTTGGACATTCAGAGATATTGGAAAACTGGACACATAAAAATGGCCTCTGCCCCTAAAGAGCCATTCATCCATTCAAATAGGAATAATTAGCCGGTCATGTTGTTTCATTGATTTATTGCACAATAGATGTCCAAAGGATTTCAGGCACTATGTTCTGAAACTGTGAGGGTGTGTAGGGCACATATAACTTTCAGTGGGGAAAAATGCTTTTTAAATCACATTTTCTGGAAAAATCTGCACAAAAAGCATTGAAACCACTTTTATTAGATTTAACTGGTAGTTCTTTTTTTCTATATCCACGTGACCAAAGAAATTAAACTTTTGGTTCTCTCCTTGGTGACTTAAATAGGAGCTTTAAAATAGCCACCTGGATTCAGACTCCCAATTTGCTAGACTTGCTTCTAGATGGATTTACTCACTTCTTGCATTTAAAACTTACACACATTAGTTGTTATATTGCATTGTATGTGTTGTAGGTAGTTAGAAAATATATATGTACAAATTTCAAATTCACTTCATTTTATTGAGAAAACATCTTTTGAGGCATTACATTTGGTTAACAAATTATATATATCTTATACCTGTAAAATATGAAGTTTCTAAATAGCTACATAATTGAGCTGTTCTCAGTTATTAATATTTATCAAAGTGGTGCATTCACTTATTTTGCAAATTGTGCCACGGAGCACATCCGACCTGTGTACTGTTCACCCCTCCAAAATTAGTCAAGGGAGCTTCGCTTTGCTAAAGACTTTTTTATCTCCCCACTCCTCTCTCTTTTCTTTTATGCGATTCTCTCCCCTGCTGAGAGGATAAGGGCACTCCCACTCTTAGTCAACAGTGGAGCATTTACACTAAGGTAACTTTAAGGTTAGCTGGAACAGCTTTTTGTTAGAAAAGTGGCACCTGCTGTAGTGGGCCTCAGGCACTGTAAGTACTGACTCATAACTTTTACTTTCAGTGTTTACCAGAACTGCCCAGTCCTTTATTATATACCAGGTTCAAAGTATTAGAGGTATATCATGTCACTTATCCAGATGGAGTCATTTTTTATATTTACTTTGATACAGTGAAGATAATTTCCTTTGGCTTTTTTAGGAAGCTAATGAAGTCCAACAATTCCACCAATTTTTTATACATCAGTGAAGAAAAATCCCTCCAAGCATGTTCCCGCAGCATACAGCTGCAATTCAATCAGCTCCGTCCCTGGCAGCATATTCTGAAACTAGCTTGTTAAACAATTTCAAATCTCAACACCAACTCTGGCCTATTCATACAGTTACACACTCCCTCCCACTGGCCCTCCCTCAGTCCTTCCATCCATCCCTCCCTCTGTCCTTCCTCTGATCCCATTTCACAGTGGAACCATCAGAGGCTTATCCCAATCTCAGCATTGGCCGGGGGCCCATAGCAGTGCAGGGTCCACGTGAACTCAGCTGTGAACTCTCAACCTTTCTCTGAGTGCCCTTCCTTCTCTCTTTAGCTGGCTCTCTCTTTACCCAGACTCGAGTTCTGCCTCTTTTAGAATGGTTTTGGATGATGGCCTCATTATGCAGTACACGCTCTTATGCACAGTTTACAGAGCACTTACAAATATACTGGGGGTATTCATTAGAGCTCAATAATAACATAAACTCCCAGGTGTTATCCAGAAAAGCCAGTACACCAGTCGAAGAACTAGGCAAGGATTCACTTAGTCAGGAAATTGTAATACAACATGCATTGATCAAATAGCAAGTTACCTGGTTACTTAGCCCATTAACCAGTCAGCAATCATGGTTTATGCAAAGCTGGGTTTACCAAAATACCTCTAAGCCTGGCCTCATGGTGAAAAAAGTGATTAGAATCTTTTTTCTTTAGGGTATGTCACCTTGCTAGTGGCACATGATAAAAGTAAAGCTAAAAGGCCTCATCCACAAATAAGACGATTCACATGTTGCTTTAATAGACATTCCTGGCTCTGATTGCATTGGGTACCCTCTTGTGTACTTCCCACCTCAATATGTGCCAGTCAGCAGTCAGGCTTGATTTATACACACACACAAAGCAGCAGCTTTATCCTCAACTTAACCTCAGCTTTAGCCTTACTTTCACTCTTGTTTTCTCTTTATCCCCCTTACGGTTCTAGCTATTGAATTTTAGTAGTTTAGGATTTTAAACAACTCAGTCTGCAGGGCCACTGTACACACCTGGCTATGGTATTTTGGCCTCTATAGCACTACTCAGATCATTCTTTAGTAATGTTTTGGGGCCAGGATACATGTGTGGTCCATGAGCAGTGCTTTCCAAATGTATGTTGATATTAATATGAAATTGATGTTTTTCTTACTATGGAATTTTTAATTTAAAAACACTACAAAAGGACAACTTAAGGAGATACATTTCTTTTTCAGTTTATTAACTAACAGTTAAAGAGTAAAGAGTTGGCAGTTCGTCTTGTAATCGGAAGGTTGCCGGTTCGAGCCCGGCCCGGACAGTCTCGGTCGTTGTTTCCTTGGGCAAGACACTTCACCCGTTGCCTACTGGTGGTGGTCAGAGGGCCTGGTGGCACCAGTGTCCGGCAGCCTCGCCTCTGTCAGTGCGCCCCAGGGTGGCTGTGGCTACAATGTAGCTTGCCATCACCAGTGTGTGAATGTGTGTGTGAATGGGTGGATGACTGAATGTAGTGTAAAGCGCTTTGGGGTCCTTAGGGACTAAATAAAGCGCTATACAAATACAGGCCATTTACCATTTACATAGACTTACTCACCACTCAACACACTTTACACATACAACAATTTATTATATGCATATTAACTTCTTCCTCACATTGATGGCCAAGTTGGAATCACCTATTAAGCTAACATGTGAGTGGGAAGAAGCCAGAGTTGTATTGCTATTGTAAACATACTGTTGGAGGGAACAGTGTGGCACAACTGATGTGCACATTTTATTGACAAAACTCGTATCGGGCACGTTGCTTTTGAATTCCTCCTGCCTCTGCAAGCCATTTTGCAACCCGCTTCCACTGCAGCTACTCTTTTCCATGTTATGTGTTTCTTAACCAGTCTCATGTCTGATGTCATGGAGTTTTGATGCTTGTTTCACTTATGTGGAGATGTTATTTGGTACAAGGATGGTGGCTAGAATCCAAAGTGTACTGATTCTATACTGGTTTTAGCTAATTTGTCTGACCCTGTGTGGGAGCAGCATGTGCCCTAGGCACCAACCCAACCAAGCACAATGAGCTACATCTGAAAGTGCAATCATATCCCCTCTCAAATGTTTTCACAGAGGTAGAGAAGGGAAGAAAGATGTATAAGGAGCCAACAGGGTTATGCTCTATAAAAAAAGAGCTGGCAAAAGTTTAAAACACTCTTGGCTTTTATTTTTTCTTTCTTCTTTTTTTTGTTCAAAGAGATTTGATCATGTGAGCATTTGCGCTTAAGCTTATGTATGTTTCTCTGTCTGTGTTTCTGTGGGTATATGATATCCATTGTCTGTGTGATTGTGTGTGTGTTTCTAATCGCAGTGACACACATCTCCTTTATGAGAGGCACATCACACTACAGATGACCCCATTGGATGGCGATGGCCCTTTTAACTACAGCGCCCTGATGCAATCCGCTGTAAATACATTAAACCAAGCTGCAGGAGAGGATGCTGCTTATCTATCCTCTCTGGCTCTTTTTCCATCTCTCTTTACTTCTCTTGCTCTAACTCTATCTTTAGCTCTTACTCACCATCACCTTCTGCTTCCCTCTCTCTCTCATTTGGTTTATAACTGTTTTACTTTTTTTTATCCACTTTCTAAAGTTTCAGGTTTTGCTACTCTTTGAAAACGTGTCTGAAAGTACTACATGCAGATGATTCTTGGTTTATAAATCCACCTATCCAGTTTACCGCTTTTTCTTAATTTTACTGCCTGTTACCACCTTTACCTCATCACAACTCACCATTGCTGGACACAAGTCTCACTCCAAACCTGCTCGCAGGTCAGAGGGAGTGCCAAAGGTGCATTGAGTGACGTGGCACTCTGGCTGACCCCTGGTAGCTTGGCAGGGCTCCCTCCCTAATGAGATTAGCCGGGTAATGCAGACTCTGTGTCTGTTTCTCCTGCTGCCCAGCCCAGCCCACCCTGGGGCTCTTTATTTAGCCACCAGCAGGACAGGGTGTGCCAGCATTTGCAGGTCGAGGGTAGGACAGGACCCCCAAGCCCACTGTCCTCCCTTCCACCCAACATATTTATCTGACCTGCCAAGTCTGTGTTTGTAGCGTCATGATTATGCTGTTGGATTGTTTTTATGTTTTATTGTATTATAGATATTCTGGCTTAGCATTTCACTTATTTTGTGTTTACCTGCACCATCCCTACTCAGGTTCATTTTTCTTTCTATACTTCTTTCTGTCACCGTTTAGCAAATGGTTAAAAGTTCTCTTTAATGGCTGGGCTGTACAGCGCAGGGCAGTGATCAAACAATTTCCTGATCCCTTGAAACACACACACACACACACACACACACACACACACACACACACTCTGCCCCGAGCACAGTGACCAAGCAAAGAACTCAGGAACCTTGGCTCTCATGCATGGTGCTGGCTTTGATGAGCGCTTACAGCAGCATAAAGTGCATAGCTGCTCACTGTACCGCCCCAAAGACACAGACTTACACAGTATTACGAAAGCCTTGGCAGCCAAACTCAAACTAGTTAAGTACCTAGGAGGCGAGTTATTTTATCTGTATAACAATAACCCTCTTTGCACCTTCAGCCCGTTTTCCCATTGTTTAGGTGACTCAAAGAGATGTTATTAGTACCTTTTTAGCAATGAGTAAGTTTGAGTGCCAATTAAACACCTCCAACTTTGTCACCATGAGGGTTTTTATGAGAGGGTCCTTAACAGACAAGGGGCCTCCCATGGCACAGGTGTGCCCCCCTCAGTGCTGGGGTCACGTTTATTCTGGAATGTGTGACAGCTCCAGTGAGTCTGACAGCCCATTCCAGGTGTCCAGGTGTTCTTTCTTTCTCTATGTAATTGCGTGTGCACACACAAACACCGGCTTGGCTGAGGCCCTGGGGCACAGACAGGTTCAAGTTCCACCCAAACAAACATTATGCACAATTTCATTAGATGTGTGTCTATGTGTGTGTGGATGTATGACTATGTACATATGCCTGGCAGAAGAGTGTGTAACCAACGTACTTACACTGGATGCCCTCTACGCTCATCATTTACACTGAAGGATTATGTTACCTAGATATGTCAAAGTCTGCTTTTGTGCCAACAGTCAGCTTGCTCTTTACCTTGTGATTGCTCTTGATCCCACAGACAACAAGTTCTGACATTTGTGTCCTTTCTCCTCTCTGTCCAGCTGAGAACACAGTGGAATAATGGGTTGTCCTGAGCTAAGAGCAACATTTAAAGAGGTGGATTAACTTCAACCCAAAACAGATTCTCTGTTTTTCGGTTGCTTTTTCAAATACATAGGTCAAAACATAAACATAATTGCTGCCCAGTTGAGTGTACAAGTAGCATAGTTAAGCAAAGACCTTGTCCATAGATGGTACGTCACCCACACACGAACTCTTCCTTTGTAGTCAAGTCATTAGTCTGATTTTATGCAAATGGAACATTTTCCTCATCTTCTAAAACTTGTTTATATCTCCATAAGTCCCTGGTATTTCCTGGTATGTCTATAAGCATCATAACTGCTCTGTTACCATCTGGACCTTTGTGTTCCACATTTTATTGGTAAAATAAGGAAACTGGCATTTCTCCCTTTCTCTCCAATTTATACTTAAACTGTCTAGTAGAGTTACAATAATTGTAAACTGTCGCATTTTCCGTTTACTCAATGATGTTGTCTTTCAGATTTTATCAACAACAGTATTATCATACCCCTTAGATATAGTAGTTCTTGTAAACTGCACTGCACTATAGGATTATATAGTTTACTATTTATAAGGGTCTTGCTCATTTCCCGTCCAGTTTTGTTTTGACAGAGTGCGTGGTATGGTTAAGGAGAATGACCTACGATTATATGAAACAGTGCTCTCCATTTTATGTAGCTCAGTTGCAGTACATTTTACACGAACTGTAGTGCTCTGTGAGATATAAACAACAGAAAGCCCTATGAGTTTGTAAAATACTTTTTATGATTGCAAATTAGTGCTTTAAAAGAAGACTTCCAGTGTGTGGTGTGATATGAGTGATCAGGTTATCTGTGTTTACCATTATCCAGGTGATAGGATACGGTGTCCATTTTAAGTTGCCCTAGGTGGCCCATCAATATCTAAAGGGACAATCCCTAACCATGTGGAGGCGGTTTCTGATCTGTAGCCTAGTAAGATTTGAAGCATCATAACCAAACTAGTAGGGTTTGGTTATGATGCTTCAGACTTTACACACTGTTTCTGTAGTAGAAATCAAAAAAACTCCGTATCGATGTTAAAGGTCCTACCCAGATCTTCAAAATACTTCCTTGCAAATTTTTTCCTGGTCAAAACGAGTAAGGTTTACTTTTTCTGAAAGACTACATATATTTCAACGCTGGAAAGAATGCAATAGAAATCTGACAATTAAAGAGGAAAAGCTGAATTTTAAGGATCTCTGTGTCATTTGGGAGACAGCGCATGAGAGCATGTGAGGATAAAAGTGTCAAAAGGGTAAGAATCAGATAAACAGATTAAAATAGAAAAGACTAAACTATGCAGAGACAATAAAAAAAAAGACATTGTAAGTTATACAGAAAACAGAAATGAGCAGCCAGAGAGACAGGAGCATGGAGAGCATCCCTCTGGATGAGGAGATTGGAACATCAGACTGTAGGGTCTCTTATGGGACAGCCATAGACAGAGCACGCTCCCTGCTGCACGCAGGAAGGGGAAGCTTTGCCAGCATGGAAAACACACAAGAGAAGAAGGAGAGATGAGTGAAACAGGGAAAAAATGCATTTCTCCCCAGAGATGAAGTGGGAATTTTCTGCTAGCACAAACACTAGAGACAGTGGAGAAAGAAGAGGGGAGGAAATGGCAGAGAACAATATACAAGAGAAATGACTGGAGGAAGGAGGAAATGGTGGGAAAATTGATCTAAAGGGTTCTGGCAAAAAGGGGAGAGGCTATACTTTAAAGAAGTACATATACACTGATGTGTAATATAAAAATGTAGTATTAATAGACCATTCATAAAATATATGTCTAGGAATAGAGATGTGGTGATTGTATATGAGTCACAAAATCCTTACAATCCGTACATGACTACAAAAGATGTTTGAAATTGTAATGATAACTGCAAATGTATGATAACACAAAAATTTCAGTTTTACTCTTAAGTTGTTACTAAAAGTTAAAAAGTACATTAAAGGTGATCAAATGAACATTACACTACATTCTATGACTTCATGAATTTCTGACAATATAATATATTCAGTAGTTTTGCCTCTGTATAGTGAAAGGTGTGTTACAGAAGTGTTATAGTAATTGTTAAAGAATTACAGTCAGTTTTTTCATATAGTCATGTTTTCAGAGTCTTAAAAGTAATTGGGCAATTGTGCCACAACCAGTTTCATATCCACACGAGGCCTGTCCCCTTATTGTTCTGTACTGAATTAAACAGAGAAGAAATCTGCAGTTGATTCCAAGTGTTGAACTTTAATTTGGTAGCGGTTCATTGCAACTTTGAACTTGAGGTTCAAAGAGACGGTGACGTAAATGGAGGAAGCCGTCATCCAACCGAAATAAATAAACCTATCAGAGAGACAGCAAGTGTTTCTACATTCTTATAAAGAAGGAATCCAGTGGCAAGCTCAACAAGCTCAAACAGCCTGGAAGATCACATTAGACAACTAAAATGTGTGATCACAGGATTCTTTCTTTGCGTAAGAAAAACCCCTTTGCAACATCTAACCAAGGTAGACGTATCTTTTTTTACAGTTAAGATATGCCTCGGTGAATGGAAATTTAGAGGGTTTGGAGCAAGGTACAAACCACTGGATATACTTGAAAACAAGAAAACCGCATTAGACTGGAAAAAATGTGAAAGAGCCTGCAAGCTCTGGAGGAAAAACAAAACAAAGAAGAACAACATTTCTCATTTTTAATACCAAACTAATAGTGGATTTTTAACATTACATTGTCTTCAGTCATAGGATACTGATCATCTTAAAAAAAATGCGAAAAATACATTGCTGTGGATTAAATTACATAAATATATATAAAATATTTTAAATGTGCTCAACCTGAAACATTTGCAGAAGAAAAAAAATCAGCCTACACATTAATGCTGCAGTAATATAACACAAAAGACGTTTGCAGAACATTTAATACCTTTAAGTAAATTAGCTAGTAATAGTTTTATGCTTGTACGGTTCTGAATGTAAGACTTTTTCTTGTAGTAGATAGTGTGGTATTATCATAGACTGGTGGGTAACATTACACTGTGGCATCAGGAAGGACATCCAGCATAAAACTCTGCCAAATAAAAAAATGTGTTGCTACCCGCTGTGGTGACCCTGTGTGATAAGGGAGCAGTCGAAAGTAGTATTACTGTAGTGCTGATGTAGAGGCCCTAATCATTCCCAGTGTTTTTCAGCTAACAGCATTCTTATTCACTGTAGAAGTATTGTTTTAAGACTTTTAACTGTAAGATGATCCTCACACTTCTTTAGCCTGTAAAGTATGAAGAAAAGTGAAGATGTCCAGGCAGAGTGCAGCAACAGAGACTTTTAGGCAGCAAAAAAACCCAAAGCACAACATGGTATGATATGTTTTATATATGTAAAGGAAGACATCATTAAAGTAACCAAAGTGGCTATGCATTGCACTGCAACTCAGAGCGATTGGGTCTTTAGAAAAGCTCTGATGGGAGGTCAAAGTGTGCAGCTGTGAAATGCAACATTACTGCTCACCACCACAGCAATGAATACAGAAAGAAACTTTAACAGCTGTAACATATGAGGCTTCTTTTGCAGCGTGCAGAGTGTACATGTCTGTGCTTTTTGCAGAGACGAACATAAGAATGCACGTGCATAAGTATGTGTCTAGGACAGGCAGTTTTTCCCTTTAGGGGGAGAAGAGGACGGAGTTAGGGAAGGATTTAATATGCTACTTTAGCCCTTGGGGCTGTACAGTTGAAAGCCAATGCATGAGGCGTGCAGAATCACACCAGCCTACATTACACAGTGACTGGGGTTGTAGTGGATATGATTAGTTGGGGGTGAGTGAGGTGGGAGGGGGTTGTAAAAAGTGAAATCATATCACTTAGCAGCTGAGTGCAGATAAAGCTGTGTTTGAACTGGGAGGCATAAATTATACATTGTAAACACAGCATTGGGAGACCATGGCTCGTTTAAATTATGGCAGAGGGTAGATTTTCTCCTCTTTCTTCCTTCCCACACTTCTGTCTCTGCCTCTCTCACTCACAGTTTTCTTCCCTTTGCTCTCTGCGTGCAGTCCTGCTGACTTTTCTACCTCATGTTTTTTCTTAAACACCTGCCTTAACAAGCAACTTCATCTTACACCTAATGCATACTCAGTCAAATTATTCAGGCAAGGAATTTTCTTCTGATTTTTCTACTACAAGTTTTGTATTTTTATTTGCTGTTTAAATACAGTTTGAATGTGACCTTTGGTCCTTTGGTTATCGAGAAGAGCATTCCACAGGTCATGGGTGGAAGACAAAACAGTGTAAGCAGCCTAGCGAAGCTCACTGTGATGATCAATGTTCCCCTCTTGCATAGTTCAAGTCGGGCGCCTGTTTTGTTTTTTTTAAAGGTGCCTCTGTACCTTCTGAAAAGTGCAAGGTTATTGATCAGTTTATTCTATTTGTCATTGACTGCTCTGGAACATCTCTCTACTCTAAAGTCAATAGTGGAGGATTGAGAGGGTGAGTGCCTCCCCTGACCTGGCCTCTCTCAATCTCTAACTTTGTCTCATCCACTATTACCCCCCCCACACACACACACACACACACACATGTAGAGTGACACCCAAAAAAACACACACACACAAACACAAAATGAATCACTCTCTCTGCCCATTGTACCACACCTCTGATCCCAGCTGCAATTTTGATTAATCTTTAAGTGCCACAAGGTCAGGACAGGATTGTGTGTATATTTGGTGTTGGCTGATGCTGTCAGATAAAGATCTAAAGCTCTGCTGAGGTTGGTGCTCTGTTTCTTTTCTGTGTATGTCTTTGTGTACACAAAGAAAGGGTGTGCACCCACCCTCCCTGTGCCAGGGTGGATGTTGATGTCTCCTGTGAAGGAGATTGTGGCCCGTCTGAAGGAGGGCTCAGTGTTCCTGCCTGGTTCTAGTGGACACTGCTCATGTGTTTGTCAAGTATGAGAATCATTGGGGCATTTTAGACCAGGGCTGTTAAACAGAATACCCAGGTCACAGAAATAATCCCATAAGGTGAAAGAGGATGTGACATCAGTAATACAACAAGCTTTTCTAATTAATATCAACAGCATTATTGGGCTCTAATCTCTCATTACACTCTGATTAAAAGTAATGTAATGTAAATATTAGAAATACCTGCAAGATCCACAGTGAATACACAATTGCACACATTGCTTTATAAATAGTGTGATACAGATGCTATGTTTTGTCTGTTTCTGAAGCATGACAACGCTTTCCCTGCACAAATACATGGATTTCATCAAAATGACTAAGGAGGCTGGATTACATGAAGCAGTGTTCTGGTCTGGTCTGAGTACAGCGTCAAAGTTTTATTGGATGGGTTTTTTATCAGACTTGTATTAAAGTCAATTCCGTGTTGGAATAACATTAATATTCTTAGATACATAATGTGATTCTGTGTCCATTATAAGGTGAGTGGAAGATTTGAATATGTCTAGTATTCCAAGTGTAATCGTGTACTTCTCTATGTCTTTGCCGTTGTGCGTAACCATTAAAGGTTTACTGTGTATATTTCCTTTATTTTGGGGTTATGAATTAGCATAGCTTAGTTCCTCAGTGCTTATCAGTGAGCGTTCGTTTTAGGACTTAGTTGATTTCTGAAGACCAGACTGGGGGCTACAACCCCTCGCGTCTCCACGGAGCGAGAGGAGATAATTATTCTCTTTCTGACTCATACATTTCAATGAAAAATGCATACAGCTGGGACTAGAAGCAGCTTATCAAAAGGTTAACTCTTCCCCACAGTTGTCTGTGTCTGCATAGGGGAGCATTTCTGACGACAGTGGCAGCATCGTCCAATGCTGCCACTTTGTGTTTTCCTGCTGTTTTGTTTGGATGTTTTCAACATTGCTATGACCCGCCAGTGGCCCGGTGCTTTGTTTTCCCAAAGTTAACTTTCAATCAAGAAACAAGCCAGCTGTTGTTTGTGTTGTGTTCTGTACATCATTTCTTAAGCAGCCATCTGAGTGCAGCAAAGTGATTCTGACATGAATACATATGAGTTCTTAGTTATTTTGTGTTATCAACATTCAATGTATCTAATCAAACAGTGACATTACATGCAAACCAGTTTTCCTGTTTTGTTAATTATAGATTTTACACAATTTTTGACAGCCAACATGATGTCAGAGCAGGAACACTTTTCTTGCCAAACATAGTACGTGCAATGCACTGTGTGTAGTATGCATATCATTGTGCTTGATAGCTCTTTAGATCATCTCATTGAGATTCAGAAATCTCTTGCCTTTTCACCTCCACATACACTGTATTCCCACATACACTTCTGTCACTCATTCATTCACACACACATACACATAGACCCTTCAGGCCTTATGGGGAAGGAGCGCTGCCTGGGAAAGTGATAGCAAGAGAGAAGAAGCTCTAGAGAGTGAGTTATCTCTTTAGATGTCATTGAGGGGTGCCTCTTTTCTCTCCCTCTCCTTCCCTCTATCATTTTCCTTTTTCTTCCTTTCTGCTTGTCTCCCTCACTCTCTTGTTCCCACTTGCTCTCTCAAATCATGCCTCCAGTGGTATTCAGACAGTCCAAGGACAAACTCGAGATATGCTGGGAGCAATGGACTGTCCGTCAGTTTGTGTTTATACATGTTTGTGTGTGTGTGTGTGTGTATGCGAGAAAGAGAGTAGTTGATGTTGAGTCTTTGAAGCTGTTCTTCCCCTGTCCTAACAGGCTAGAGTTTCGTCCCTTTGCATTTAACCTCACGATGCTACATTCAGGGGTTAAATCCTCACAGGCAGGCATAAAACACTCCCTGGGTTGTGGACACACATAACAAGACATTTCAATATTTAAAATTCACCTAGAGTGCCAAGAGCTGCACAGCTTGCTATTGTCGAGGTCATGCCCTTACATTTCAGAACTGTTATATTTATTTCATTTTATATTTATTGACTTGTCAAGGTGACTGTCATGGAATAAAAAGACCATTTACATAAAAACTGCAACAATTCTGTTTTTGTTTTATTATGTATATTTTTTTAATTATTCCATATCAAAGCTGAACTCCAATGTAATGTGGTAGTTGGCTTGTCTGACTAAGGTTACGTCCACACTAGTCCGGATAGATTTGAAAACGGCGTTTTCGTCTGAAAACGCTCCGCGTCCACACTAGCGTTTTCAGTCGTTTTCACAGAGTCGTGCGTCCACACTGAAACGGATGAAAACGCTTACGTTCCAGTCCTGCGCATGCGCAAAAGCGAGTGAGAATTAAAGAATTTGAAGAAAAGCTATCTGGAGCATGTACAAACTGATTTTCATCTTTTTTAGGGCAGTCAAAATTGAGAGCAATCAAAACAACCGCTGTATAATGCACTCCGCTATCTTTGTTTATTTGGTCACATGACTGCATCACATGACTAAAATACGTCATCGTTTTAGAAAGTCTGCGTTTTCGTGTGTCCAAACTGCGACGGGACAGCTGCATTTTGAAATGTATGTGTTTTCGAGAGTTTTTAAAACGCTAGGTTTTTCCTTGAGGAAAGCGCCGTCTCAGTGTGGACGAGAGGTCAAAACGGAGAGAAAACAATGCATTTTCAAAAGAAAACGCATTAGTGTGGACGTATACTAAAGCACTGTCAAACAGGCCAACCCAGTCTGCGACCCTGAAAAATGCATACAAATAAACACCCACGCCTTCACACAAAGCCAACCAGTTGCATGACCTATTGCCTCATGCCACACACATACTCTCAAAAAATCTCTCCCGGAGACAGACTTCTCTCTCTACGTGTGTGTGACGCGGTAACTCGACGCTCTCAGACAAACAGGGGAAATCCTCTTTGTCTTGCCATGTCCATCACTGGCCATCTCACTATCCCGATGTATGTGGATGTCTGAAAACCCTCCCCCCAGCCTCCCCAGCCAGGCTCCAAGACCAATAGATTTATCCAACACGCTTCCACAAACACATGCACAGGCCCCCTTGGCTCCAGGCATGTTCCCCTGACGCAGGGACACACAGACAGGAAGTTTGAGGAGCGGTTTGTGACAGTTTAGTTCTCTTAGAACACTTCAGGTTTGACCCTCTCTTGACCAGGCGGCTTCCTTCTCCTCCATCTCTCCGTAAACAACCACATCCCTGCAACTAAAAGCGTGCTGGCTCACCAAGTGTAATAACATCATTCATGTTTTGATGTGGGGCGGAACGTTTTAGTGAGCAAGGGAGGCCATGTGGCGAGCGAAAATGTGTGTGCCTTTCCTTTTCTGGGTTTTCTCTGATTGCAGAGATGACAGATCTTTGTCATGAAGAAAAGCAAGTTAACCTGTCACCTTTGCCAGTCTTCTCCACCCACTATTTAGCCACTGTGTGTCTTTAAAACGTGCACACACACATGCACTAACAAAGCACGCACACACGTTTGCACTGATCTTGCTGAGTGTGTGTCAGCTCTATTAGCACATTCCCAGATAGAGCCAGCGTCTTCTTATCTGTGGTGACCCATTAATTACACTTTGTTCCATTAAGTGATCTATTTCAGACCTGCCCCACCCTCAACACCCACTCTCTGCTATCTCCACCTCTGGCCTGCTCCTCCCCCACCTGAACTCTCTGCTCTCTTTTTGTCTAACCCTTCGCAGAATACACACACGCATACATACACACGCACACACTTTTCTCTAAGTGTCGGCAAGCATGGAATCACAAAGTCAAGTGACAAGTACTTCTATGCTTGTGTCGCATGTGTTTGAGGCAAAAACATGAAAAAAGAGGTTCGTAGACAACTCTTGGTTGCAGGATTTCAACGTTGCATTTCTCTCACACTAGACTCTTAGACCAAATTAGAAATCAGTCTAGTGTTCATATGTTCCACAGCAGTTTTCTCACTTTTTTGCCCTCTACTCACTTTATTGATCGCCTTCTCTAACCCAGCTCTGTTTTGTATGTGTGAAAGTTACCAGTATAACTAACTCTTGAGCATACATAAATATGATATATATGCCATATGTCACATGAATGTGAATTTTTGTCTTTGTACATGCCAGTAGGTTTGTATTTTGAGTTGTGTAGTTCTGATATCTATTTTTATATGTATATTCCCACTGCACCTGGGAGATGCTAAATAGAAGTGTTCAGTCAAGTGTTGGTAGAAGGCCACAATGAAAATCTGGCCACAAAATGTGCCTTCAGTTCAGTATGGTTAAGTGGAAATGTAAATTTGGAGCAGCTACACTAGTTGGATCATTTGCACTTCTGAGCATTACATAGAATGATACTGGTAATATACAGTGTCCTATCAAGTATAATCCTGTGCAACATAATTTAAATGTCACAGTTTAAAAGTGTATCTTCTCTGAATAATTGTATTATATAACTTTACTTTACTCTAATGTAAGCTTAAAAGTGTAGATTTATAGTATTAATTATATTTTCCCCACAGCAGGAACTTACTGTCACTTTAAAACAACACAAAGCTCTTTTGTTTGATTCAAGTCTGGTGATACATTTGGACAGGTCATGCTTTTTTTTAACTTCTTTTTTCATTATAAAGTCTGCTGTGATTTTGGCGGTATGGTTTGGACCATCATCATATACTGGAATTTTCTTCTCCTGTCAAGCCTGCGGGGACTGAGTCATCATGTTAGCCAGTATTTTTGTGTATCAGCAGGTATTTATAGTGGCATGGCATCTAAAAACGTAATCTATCCCAACGCCTTTTGCACTCATGCATCCTGATATCATCACACTTACACCTCCATGCTTTCACTGTCAGGGCTATGCATTCACGCCAAACATGTTGGACCCCAACATTGTATTATATAACTTTACTTTACTCTAATGTAAGCTTAAAAGTGTAGATTTATAATATTGTTGGAACCCAACATGTTTGGCCACTTAAATTGATCTTGAGCTGGACAAAGAATGTACACATTTTCATTAGGCTTATTTTCATCTTCTTTAGCAAAGTTTGTTCTGACAGTTTCTAGCTGATAATAACAACCTTTTTTTAAAAAAACATAATCCATATAGTTTTATGTAGTGCAATGCTTTGCACATTGTAAGCTGTCATATGACCCCAGGGGCAAGTCTGATGGTCCATTTTTCATGGCTAAATAGTGTTGGTGTGCTATGGTTGGCATCCCTTGAAGAGGATATCCATAGCAGCTCTGATTAGCGATAGTTAAGTAGTTATGTACCTCTTGATTAATGTTGCTACCGTGTTTTGACTTTTTAATGGCTTGTTTTTCTTTTTCTTTTATGACCACAGATCTTCCTATATCCTTTTTCCATCTGGTACAAGTCTCACAATGAAATTTTAAAATTACTCGAGCAGTTCTTTTCCATGTGGGGGCCTGATGCAAACAAGTACTTAAACTGAGCTCACAGGTTGAAAATTGTTGAATTCATATCTTCATGGAATTTGTCCAATAAGAAATCAAATATGTGTTCAACTTGTGTGTCAGTGATCACAGCTGTATCCAATTTTGTTGTTTTTACTTAATACAGTGTCCCTAAAGGATTTGTTTCTTATTCATAAGGGAGAATACTATTGTTAACTTAATAGCACAGTCATTTAAAAATGCTTGAATTTTAAATTGTTTGGCTTGAAAGTAATAGTGCACAAAGGTTTTGTCATATATGTTTATATATGTATATGTGTCATTGTATATCCCACAAATGATTTGCATCCACAACACAAAGATTATTTCCATTTAAGCAAACTGCTAGTCATGGCAATTGTATCTACAAGGCACTTAATACTTTTTTATTGCCAATATTACCGGCGATGTTGTGAAGAAACAAGGTATTTTTTTGTCGGTGTATCCAATGTAAGCATCAGGTGTAGTGTGATAGAAATATTTATATGATTATGTGGTTGATATAAAGAAAACAAGTGGGAGACTGCTTTACAAAGCATATTGATATATATACTGCAAATTCTCTGCTGCCAGTGTATACTGCTTTTTAGCTGGATAAAGATTATACCATGCATTGCATCAATCTTACACTAGTACTGTTAGTCCCCTTGCTAGATTCTTCTATAGACCTTAGGCAACATGTGTTGTGAATGAGAATTGTATGAAGGTGTGTGCGATCACCATAGCCTTGTATGAATGGGGGTTCTCACACTCAAGGCTGTCTATTCTGAGACCACAGATTCTGAATGCGCCCTGTCTTTCTTACAGGTGCAAAGGGGGCCTCTCTTAGCCCTGTCCTCCTTCAACTCTTTTGTGACTGAGTGATGTGTGTATTTCTAATATCGTAGATGTGTTGGTGTGAGTGTGTGTTTCTCTATGCCTGGTGTTGTCTTGGAAGTTCAAGAGAGGTTTGTGCAGCAGATTTTACTGCAATAAAGTGGACTATAGCTGTTTGTGTATTTATGTGAATGAGGAGTGAATGAAATGTAGCGAAGTAGTAAGTTTGCAGTCTGGCATTTAGCATATTCTCTTGTGCGCATGCTCTAACCCCACTCCATCTTTTCCATCCTGTCTGGCCAAAGTTGCCTGGCCTAACCTACCCTTGGCAAGGCATTGTGTGTGTGTGTGTGTGTGTGTGTGTGTGTGTGTGTGTGTGTGTGTGTGTGTGTGTGTGTGTGTGTCCGTGCTTAGTCCCATTTGAGTTGCACATATATGCATGCGTGTAGTGCCTCCACTAATGCACAGTCTTTGTGGGGGCCTCTCTTTTCAGCCATGCTGCTTTTGAGACACGTTGTGCCTGGGCATAGAAACAAAAGCTCTCCATTGCCCCTCAATAGGCCAAAAACAAAACCGTGTCAGGCGAGCTAGCAGCCCCCGAGTGTTTGCCATTTAAGTCCCAACCAATGGTGGCGGAGATGGAACAAAGGGGCCGGACAGGGACGGAGGCCTGCACTGTTTACAGTGTTAATGTCTGGGTGGCACTCCCAACAAGGCCCTTCCATAAACATACATGTGCATGTACACTCGGTCTTTTTCTCTTTTTTTATGTGTGTGTGTGTGTGTTTATGTCACATATTCACACTGAATCAACAGGTACATATGCAGACCTTATACTATGTTGTAAAATTCACACACAAAAATGGAATTAAACTTGGACATGTCATACGGGCATAAGAAAATTTGTGTATCCAACTGATAATTTTGACATTTTTTTTATTACCCAACTAGGCATTTACAAATTTATACAATTCTTAGTGTTTTAATAATTAGAGAACAGAAGGTTCAGACTATACTGTCAAAACTAGTTCATATATTTTAAATAGCTTTGTCACTGACTCTATACTAATTTTCTTCTTGCTTTGTCACCATAAATAAATTAGCAAGCCAACTCTTCCAAATGGCATGCAAATGATGCCCCCAATTCACATATGTTTAAAGTTTTAAATGTTTTATGATAATTTTGTGGTTCATTAATTTCATTTGTGAATTTAATTGAATGATTTTATTCTACATCTTACCAATTGTTTCTGTAAGAGCTAACTGTTGAGCTAGCTTTTTTCCACATTAAACTTGTAAACTTGAGTGTAGTATTTAGATAGATAGATAGAAAAGGTGCATACAAAATATTGATTAAAGCGACACGCAGATGGCTAAGCACATATTCCAAAATATCTCAACCCTTTTAAGCAGAGATGAGTAAAACAACTGACATTGAGAGGTGCTGTAGAGGCAAAGGATTATTCAGGCTTCGATTTTTACTGAAGAAGAGTCAGGAGAGTCTGACACTGGTATCAAATAGCCTGCACAGTCCTTGGACCAGGGTTATCTTGTAAATACTCTGCTCCAAGTCCATAAAAGCAAGGGTCCTTTATGACGGCCAAGGCCACGCATTCACATTAAAATAAAAAAAGCACTCAGTGCAATCTCAGTGTCTCTGTAGGGAGGAAACATAACAGGCTGGAGGGATTAACAAAATGAGAAGTAAGTAATAAAAAAATACAGAATTTCACCGTCTTTTGTGCAGTCTTTGTTGTCACAAGTTCCACTCTCCATATGAACTACTTGAATTCAAAGTAGCTTATGTGTGGTCATGATTTCAACCAGTTAATGTGATATCCTCCGCTCACTGTGTTTTCACTCGGTTTTGTTTCTCTATGTCTCTCTTCTGTTTGCATTTTATTCTAAGTAAATACAGAGCCCCCTCAGCGGCCCCTGTAGGTACTGATTCAGGTTTCTCATCTCTGGATGTGTAATGAGTTCTGCCTTGTTTTTGTCTAACAACAACACACAATAATAAGCAAAGTAATTAAAAGCAGTATGAGAGAGATGGGGGCTGGGCAGACCCCACTTACCAACAAGCATTAAAAATGAATTTAAGTCAAGAAGCAACAGTGGTATTACTGATTTGATGAAATGAGTTCTGTTTTTTAGTATTTTTGTCTTGATGTATTTATGGCTGTTTCTGCTCCGATCAAGCTGATTTTTATTTGAAGACACACAGTGTAGAAAAAGTCTGATTATTCCTGGGTTTGTTGTCTTCATCCTAAATGGAGATCAGGGAATAGTGGCAGGGAATGGGTGGGAGAGTAAAATTTAATTTAATACATTTTTTGACTGAAAACATAGTCTTCATGTTTTGTTACAGAGGACGGAGCTGCTCTGGTGGTGTTGCAGACCACCTGTCACCTGCCCGGGCTCTCTTTGACCTCGTCTCCTGTGGCAACATGTCACACCCCCTTTACAGACAGCCATGTGGGACGAAATGACATTCTTGACCTTTAGGCATGTTGGCAAGCAAAGTGACAACAAGCATAGCTGACTGTATGTCAGTTATGTGCACTGCATGTGGACAACCAGACACACGCAAACACACAGTGCCAGCGCACACTGCGCACGTAGTCTCGGAAGATCATCTAATATCAGAGAGCGTCAGGGACAGAAATCCGATCGTCTGACAACCAGGATACAGATAGCGATTCTCCTCCGCTGATCCATGCAACAGATAGTTTCCACAAACAGCTGCCTGACTAAGGTTACAACCAACCCAGGCCCGCACCACAGTGCACTGCTCTACCTCACATCGAGATAAAACAAAAGCTTAGGTTACCGTCAATAGGAAATTGATAAGATAATACACTGTTTGTGGGGGGTTTTTTTGTTTTTTTTGATGAAAACGTTGACAAGAGGAAATGAGAAAATGTTTGCTTCAGCGTGAAATAATATCATGTATATTAGTCTTGTTAGGTTTTCTGTTTTTTAAAAATATTTTCTTCCGTGATTATATCGTTGTTCATCTCCTTTTTTTAATTGAAGCTCATTAAATGTTTAACCCAAATGTCAGCATATTTGATTAAGCAGTCATAATTGTTTAAAGAAATTCAATTCTCACAAAGAAAAGTATCATCACTTTACATTCCCCCTGCCTCAAAGTACTCTTAATAATTTGAATATGGATTTATATTATAAGTGAGGCAAAGAGATATGCCCCCTTCACATCAGTGTAATTACGAATCACAAAAAAAAAGAGTTTGATTCAAATAAAATAGGCCATTTGTACACAAGCAATTAACTGCTGCGGCTTTAAATAATGTAGCCCAGATGGAACCTAATTATAGTCGGCATGCTTTGATTTGCACTTCCTGTTGGAGTATCACTCGGGGCGTCACTTTGGCTTTTCAGTCACCTAGCGTTTGTTTTGAAATTTGTGACAATCAGAGCCGATTACCATTTGTAACAGCATGCAGCGTTTGGTACGCAGGGAAGAAAGCATGGCCCATAGCTATGGAGGAATTTCCTTGTTTTCAGCTCAAAAATCTCCTCCTCTGTTCCCTTACCTCACTGCACACAAATGATAACAACTGTGTGCGTGAGTATACGTGTGTGTTTGTGCCCGCATGTGTGTATGTGTGTGTTCCATCCATGAGTAGACACTTACAATTGATGAATGTGTTTATGTGTGTGTGGCAGCATCTTGTAGCAGCGCAGAGTCAGAGGGAGATCAAACAGTCAGTCAATTACCTTGAGAGGGCTCCAGTGGCTGTGACAGAGAAGAGGAGGCCAAATATCCAGGATCAAATACTCTTCTCTGTCTGTCACATAATGAGGCAGCTTCACCAGGCTCAAACAACACACACAAAATGGTCAAACACAGGGCACTGGTCAGGCGCTACATTGAAACTGCTCCATGACTGGAGCACGGAGCACATAAGGGAGCTCTCAGCACAGGACATGTTTCTGTACCGGCTCTTTGCTGCCTTAGAGTGAAACAGGGAAACAGTGAAACATTGTCGTGTGTATGCGTTGCCTTACCTGTAGGTCATCATTACGTGCAATATTAATCTAAGTTTGTTTGTTTTTTCCTCCAGTGTAATTATAAACACTGTTAAAACTAAAGACAATTTTCTGTATTCCCCGTGACGATACCCAGTGTCGTGGAGCTCGACAGCATCATTATTGAAACGGCAATGAATGAAACTGTTATTGCATTTAAAACAAACTTTATTAGGCTAATGTCATTACTGTAAACTTGTTAAAATCTGTACATGCAACTTAATTGTTTCACAAGTACGAAACAGCTACACAGTGTACTTTAGTTTAAATACAGGATACAAGTTACAGTTAAAAAGGGTGAGCTCTTTGTCCATTGTACGCTGTTTTGCCAATACATAAAATCACTTCTTCATAAAGGAAAAAAAACAGTCTGCTTATCAGCTAATTGGCTGTTTATGGGTTTCCTTTACCCACAAGATACAGCCAGATGACACCATCGATTTCCACAGTTTTTAAAAGATATTACTTTGATTTGTGGTGTAGCTGACATAACTCTCGCTTGTCTTCTTCTTCTCCCTCTGTCTCTGCCTCTCTTCGCCTGGTCACTGGGGTTCCTCCTCTAAATCAGTGGTCACATCTCAGCTATGACAACATCCATTAGGTTCAACACGCTTTGGCTATTAAAGGAGGAATGGATGGAAGTTTTAAAGGCCTGTTTAAGTCTACATGAGAGTGGGTTTATATCTGTGTGTGTGTGCGAAGGTTGTCTGGGGGAGAGGATTTTATTTCAAAGCTTCTACCATATAGAAGGGGTGGAGCTTAACGCCAGAGTCACTGAAGGGCCACGGGCTTATTTGCATATCGGCACAGAGACACCCCCCTGGTGACCCTGAACTGCGATGGGATAGGGTGGAGACGCTGGCGGAATTCTGGAGTTCACCGCTAGTTCAAGATGAACTGGAAAGTGCTGCGGCATTGATCGCTTCTGCAGAAAAAAGAAAAGAGACAAAACAGAAGTAAAAATACAAGTGAGAGAGAGAACAATGAGACAGGGAGAATAGAAGAGGTGGAATAAAAAGATCACAGTGCCTCAAATTGGATATAAATGATAGATTAGAGGTGTGAGAGGGCTGTGTCTTTGTTTCCAGGGATAGGTGTTATGATGAGCCCTACACAGGTAGTGGAGTCACCGGGAGTGCTGGGTTATTGACTACCATGATTGCCAGGCCAGTAAATTTGACCCAAGGCACTGACTGCCATCTGCTTGCTATATAGCGTGCAGTGCAAACCCCTGTCTCAGAATGATCAAGAACCCCCTTATATACTCGTACGCGCAAATTACACACACACAAACATACCACTGGTACCTGGAACCCAAATTCCCTCTCAGCCCAAAACCCTATACCTGCTTACAATCATACACATAAACACACACACATGCACACACACCATCTCCATTAATGCTTCCAGGCAAGGGTCAATCTAATAAACATGGGGTCAGTGCAGTGGTCATCAGAGGGCTGTCTATGGTGTGAGAGCCTTTAAGTTGCTTCCTAATTGTATCCCGGCGGCCTTCTAGTCTAGCTTTTTATAGCTGATACGATGTGCACTGTGGGGAGAGGAGGAAGCCAGGATGGAAAGTGAAAGGCACTGAGAAAAGGAACCGAGGTAAAAAGGTATGTCTGTATATTGTAGAGATTCGATTCATTGAGAAGGGCTGTGGTTATCGACTTTTCTCTCCTGGGACCGTCTTTTTTTTTTTCAAGCAGCTCTAAATCATTAACTGCTTTTTGTTTTTTAAATGCTCCCAGGAAAATTACAGGAAGTCATTGTAATATTGTTTCGAACAAATGTAAGTCCCTAAGAAGAAAAGGCTGCAGATGCAGAGGTGAAAATAAAGATTCACAAAAGAAAGCTCATTACAGCCACTCTTGATTTCCTCCATTCCTCTGTGTGCAAACATGTCTGAGATCCATCTATCAAAGTATGAAACCCTTAGTTTTATCTAATAACAGGCATCGGGTGAACTGCAGGACACCATTTTTCAGGTTCAGTTGCAGTCAGACGCTAACGAGAGGTGGCACAAACAAACCATTCCGTGTTACAACTAACTTGTTAGTTCTAGCTCAACTGGATGGCACAGCCAAGGTGTTCTGCCATCCAGTTGAGCTATCAAACTAAAAGGCTGGGCTGTGACACCCAAACCCTAAGGAACCTGACGCGCATGTACCAGATTTCAAGCTCCAGCGTGACCCCAACTTGGGAACTTGCTAACCTGGAGAAGGTCAGAGGGAAACCCTGCACTTCTGCCTCCCCCCGTCACTGCCAGACCACCTGATATGTTCACTAGTTATCGCTCTCCAACTTCTGTCTGGCCTTTTCTCAATTAGTCCTTTGGAACGAATGACTACCGCTCCACTGGTTTCACTTAGTGCACCCATTGTGTATATATCTAGTTTTGTTGGAAGGACCTCTTTCCATCTCCTTGGTTGTGCAGCGCTGTTGATTATCAGGTATCCGCTTGAATAACATATTAAGGCTATCCCATTGGGCTAACAGGTCATAGGCTGCCATCGTTCTCACACATAAGGGTTTAGGTCTTCACGGAGCATTGTGGGAGTTTGCGAATCTTACGAGACTAAAAATCTTATGTAATAGTGTCCGTTTCTTTTCACTTATTACGTTGCCATGGTGAGTATATAGAATGCAGAGCTTTAATTTAAATTATATTAGCACTGATCATGTGTTTCCTTTCATATAACATTACAGTCAGTAAATATCTTGGTATGCACTTGTGCTTATCTTTTCCACGCAGGCACAGAGAGGCATGAGCTGACTTCCTGGATGAGCTTCGACTCTATCTTCAGGTTCTTCAGTGAGTTCCATGCAAAAGAAGGCGAGGAGGCAGAGGAGACCTCCAACTCTGTTACCACACGCAGTGGCTCCCACAAAAACAAGCACCAAGATTTGTAGAGAACCATCAACAGTGACTCGAAACAAGAGGAGATTTGGGGAGGGCGCAGAGGTTAAAGTGCAGAAAAGGTCCTCTGATATTTTTTTTTATTTTCTCTCTCTTCCTCTGTAACCTCCTACCAGATTTCCTTCCCCACTGTTTTCCCCGAGTGTCATTTCTTCCTCCCAGCCCTTCCTGACTCTGCACACGCATAGCCTTCTTGTTGTAAGAGACAAGAGTACAGGGTCACTGTGTATACATCACAATAACGTTTTGCATTACTTCTGGTTGAGTGCAACTGTCAAAGCAATATGGGCCTGAGTGTTAGCGCTTCCCGTGGGCTGTGGCCTGGCTGCGGGTACGGGCCACAGCAGCAGAGATTAAGGTTGACAGGCGCTGTGCACAATGCGCTGTGGTGCACCTCTAATTGTCCTGACATCAGCCTGAACTGAGCTAATGCCCCGCCTGCCCTCCAGTCTGCACCGCTCAGTCTCCTCTCCATCATCCCCCCCGGTCCTAAAGCCTGGACCACTCACCCTGAAATTAGCTCATGCCGTGTGGTACATTGTGGTAAGTTTGGTATCATTTCCTGTACCGACCGCAAGTATTTTTTTTAATAAGAGTGAATACTCTTAACTCTTTTGTTTAACAGCAGTTGTTTTGATTGCTTCATGATTATTGTTTGACTCATTCACACACACATAATCAAAAAAAACTTTTAAACCTCATTTTTCTCATTCAGATTTGTGAGTGTGATTCTAAGCTGTTTGTTTTTTCTTTTCTTTTTTTTTTTTGGAATTGCAGTTATTATAATAAGAAAGACTTTTCGTAATTTCTGAAATTTGAAGGCAGTGTCTCATACAGACACTATGACTATGATTTTATTTTTTAATATTAAGCCAATATTTTCTCAGCGCATGTAAGTGAGTAAGTGTTTACTTTAGTGTATCTATGAGTTTGATTTGCAAAAGTGTGGAGAGCTTATTTCTCTGGTTATTATAAATATATATACTTTTTCCTTTTTCTCCAGTTTGATATCCTTGAAATTGATGTCTGTGGCTGATTGGATGTGATGAAACAAATAAAACAAACACAACCTGTTCTGAATATGGAAAATTCAGGACACTGAGCATATTTAAAATCATTTAAAGTCAGGCATCAAAATGGGTTCGTGAGATATCTCATTTTAACGGGAGCCAGAAGTCAGCTCACAACACTCATAAAGCCTCAATATATTGCCTTACACATGTCATGAAATCCAAGATTTCAATATTATTCTAAGCCGGAATGATATTTCCTTAGATGTTGGAGAAATGTAACATATCAGTTTTTTTCCTCGCACCAAAGTACTCTTCTTGTGTACTTAGAAGTGACAAAGTCAGCTCCCTGCTCAGCTGCACATAATCTGACTGCGTGTCTTAAACATGATCTTTTTTTCCATAAAGCTGGTATGTTTTATAAAGCACTCAAGGCTTAATGGAGTGCATTTCTAATGTGTCATGGCATTAGTAAACCCCCAAATTGCATACTAAATCATATGATACCTTAGACACACATTCTCAAACATTCCTACCCTTTTCTATCCTTTTTTAAAACAGTTTCCATTGTTAAACTTCCGCACTGAACACTGAAATCCTGCCTTTTCTGCCCACTGTGTGTATGGTTGAAGGCTTTTGTGGATTATCTTTCTGCTGTAATGAGACAAGTGCGGCTGATGGTTGCAGGCCTAATTTCCTTTTAATTTGATTTAGATCTCTCCAGGTTTCAGCAAAAGAAGTTGGCTTATTATTTGATTTGATGAGTTTCATTTCAAGATATCTTTGCTCATCTTTCTCCTTTTCAACTATGATCAGTTCATTTTTCACTCTACAATTTGTATATTGTTGCCTTAGGAATAAACAAGATTCTGCTCACTGTTTTTTTTTTTTTAATAATATCCAGCAAGCCATATGTGAAGGGAACTAAAGATGTAAGAGCAGCCTAAATCCAAAGCACAGTTTGGAAATAAAAGGGGAATATTTTCGCCAATTGTTCTTGAAGTCATTATTTTTTGCAGATGGTTTATTATTTGTTGCATTGGATTGAGAAACACGCCTATTTTGTTTAATCACAGCACAAGCTTTTTGGTTTTATGAAACTGAAAGTTTCCTGCCAGGTTTCTTTTTTTTTTTTCTTGTATTCTGAAATAGTTTCATTCGCTTTTGATCCATTTCAGTTTTGAAGGTCTTAATTATTTTCGACGCTTCTGCAGCACAGCAATTACTGTACTTTTACATGATTTCATTGTTGTAATAACCAATTAAAACAAAGCAAATAAACTTTAAATCTTGCTTTTTAAACCGTGTGCTTCTCCTTTTTTCCTTTTCTCATTTTTCTTCTTCTTTGTTTTCTTGGAATGGACGCGCTAATCGTCCTGACTTTTTCACGGCTGGTATTGCGCACGTTACTTATTTAGAAAACCATAAGGAAAACTCCACAACGCAGACAGGCCACGACAGCTGTGAACGCGTCAAGTGATCGAGGAAAAAGTCAAGTGAAGTCACATCCGTTGTATCTACAACTTTCCAAACGTGAAATCAATACTAACCACCAAACATGCCTCTGCTACCAAACAGTCGACCACGTGTTTTGTCAGTTTTCTAAACTTTCAAAAATGTATATTTTACGATAGCTGTGCTGCTTTGTTTCTGTAGTGAAACGGGTCATAACTTTAATTGTGCATATATTTTTTTAAAAATCCTTAAAGGTAATGATATTGGAGACAGAGCGTTAAACTGAGCGATACGTGTGTCAGAGAGAAAACAAACTACAAACTGTAATGCCTTTTTTTTTTTTTTTTTTTTGGTCGTTAATTTAGGCAAACTGAGCCCCCTCTAACTCAGCGAGGTTTTACGGCATCATTTGTTTTCACACGGTGAAACCGATCAGGTCATTAAACGCCCCCTCAATAAATCTTTAGAAATCTTTTCCATTAACCCCCGAAACAACAAGTGGAACCAGGCGAGTCCCCCTCACACAGTGTCAGAGCGCAGATTAAAGAGAGGCATTCAATCACACACACACTCGCTCTCTCTCACTCGCGCTCTCTCACACACACACAAATGAATTAGGCTCGACTTTCCGTCTTAAATGTGTTTAGAACTTCCTCGGGATATGTATGTAACTTCACAGCTCTGCGATATTGAAAAGGCAAAACCCCACTCTCGTGTTAGCGAGAATTTTCTGAGTTTAATTAAATAACCCGCCTTCTGTCCACAGCAGTGATGTAGTGGTATCATAAATTAGGACCTCCAGTCAGTTGTCATCAAAGGCACCCGATTAATACACGTTTGGAGGAGGGGGGTTGTATTATATTTTCGACCAAGAATCAGTGCGCCTTAAGACTTAATTGTTCATAGACTGTTAAGTGTTTGGCTATTTTATAGATAATGCTGAAATATCGAAAGTTGCGAGAAAGCAGACAAACTTTCTCTCATTGGTCATTCACTTCCATGGGCGCCCCCATGACAACGACGATTTCTGTCAGTCAGTCAGTCAGTCTGGCGCTAGTTTACGCTTTTTCGGTGTTTCCTAAAAAAAAAAAAAGGAGAATAAGTTGGACCTTGACGTTTGAAGGATTTCCAAACCAAAACCAGAAAGCCTGATTTCCTCTATCTCTTCCCTCGATAAAAGCAGGCCCAGCGTGTGAATGTATTGGTATGTCTGATTTGATTAAGCTATAAGGATTCACTTTCTCCCAGCTGGTGTCGTCAACTCGTGTAACAGACAGCTCCACACTGAATCATATCTGCAACAGGGGGAAAAAAGAAATAAAAAAAATAACATCAGCTGCGGAGCTTTAGGGTGAAATCTTGCCAAACGGGGGGTCTGTGCTGTAATGTCAGCTTTTTGGAGAGAAGGGGTGGGGACCATGACATTAAAAAAAAAGAAAAGAAAAGAAAGAAAAGTTGGGGAACCAGTGTGCTGCCACCGCCTGATATTTCAATTTTCACTTTAAGAGAGTTGTTGTCACGCTTGCTTGCTCCCGTTCCCTCTGATATGCACGCCATCCCTGCAGAAGATGAACTCTTTCCAAAGGAACCAGGCATTAGGCAAAGTTGGAATGTCACCCCTCTGACAACCCCCTTCACACACACACACACACACACACACACACACTCCTCCAACACTCTCCAGCGGATCACTGTCAGATCACTATTTGCATAATTATATGCTCAGCTCAGAGGAGAAAACTAACCCCCAAATTTTACGGGTCAACTAACTGCAACAATCAATGTTTTATCGGGTATACTAAGGAAAAAAAATATCTTTCACAATCATGGTAGAGGGACTCTCTTTCGCTCCATCTCGCCTCTCCTTTTATTAATTCAATTCAATTACATTATTGGCATGACTGCTTATCAGGAACAATATTTCCAATTCAGTTTCATAAATGTAAATCCACCCCTTCCCTCTCGCCGCAAATAAGAACCTCTCTCTGCCCTCTCTCTTTCCGTCTCAGGACTTGAGCAAATATATATATATTTAATCTAAACACTGGGGAAATTGGCTTAGACTTGAAGATGCATTCAAAGTTGTATTCCTTCACTTCCTTTCCCCTTATATTCTTTCTCAACTTTATATCACGTTTTTCCTCAGCTGATGGGGTTATTAATATAAGCCCAGTATACAAGAGCACAGAGTTCTTTGGCCGGTTTCGTTAGACGTCATTACATATTCATTGACTTGCAGAGAAACCATTTAATCCACTGGAAAACAACTCCTCTCCAATCGCCTCTCTGCTTAGAATCCTCATAAGGAGTCGCAGTCTGAAACAACACTTGGGGACAAAGACATCAAATTTCGGAAAGACTATAACCAAGATAAGGAAGGTGCATCACAGCTGTAAGGTGCAAAGTTTGGTCAGAAGTGTTGCATCAAGAGAGCTCCTAAAGTGAGCTGTTCTTAAAGGTTGAAGTCTCTCCCACCCACCATCCCCAAATAAACTGCAAATATTTATTTTTTAAAAATCCCCTTATAAATTGAGGATCATTTGATATGTGAGATATTAGCTATATATATTTTTTTTATTATTATTCAGCAGTGCATATTTTAAGCAAAACGTTCCCAGAAAAAAATTATTAACATATAACAATTTTGAGCTTAATCGACGGACGCACATATAATATTATCCAGACTGTGCTTCTACCTGTTTTGGAGTTTCTTATGAAAAAACCCCACTAATATAACCATAATGGGTGAAAATATGCAAAGCAATTCGGCTATCCCAGCAAAATTGCAATTCCCCAGGTCATTATAAGAAAATCGGGGCTTATACAGAAGTGAAAAATGCCTTTGGAGACCAAAATCACCAAGAAGCGCAGCTACCCCTAAGTACCCACAGGAATATAACACGAATATTATCGGGACATTCTCGTGGTTATTCGTTGGTATTTTATTTTCTTGGCTTTGCTGTCTGATACTTACAAGTAGCCACTACATCAGCAGCATGGCCTAATGTGTGTGTGGTGCGTTCTCGAGGATCCTGGCATATAATACTCCGATTGTGGGACAGCTGTTGGCAGAGCCGTTTTACGGTGTTCTGTCCATTTGGCTTTAATAGCAGCTTTCAGGCGGACCGCTACTCTATCCCCTCACCGCCCCCTCAATTACACCTCCTCTGATACTTTGCTGGCCTAAAGACTCCTGCAGTAAAAGAAACACCCTCTGAAATTTAATACATTTGAAGAATGGGCACTGACTTTTAAGATTTGGGGCTATACTCTCTGATGATTTCAGGAAGGCAATGTTAGGCAAGAGGCGATGATGGAGGGAGGAAAGGAAGTATAACACAGCACACTGGCCCTCTTTAACAGGCCACTGAAGACTTACTGGGGAAAATTGGTCATTTTGTCTTGATGAATGGCAGGCGAGATGAAGGGGCTCTAGGTGGGCCTGTGATTGGGCCTTTCTAAGAGTAAAATGCGAGTCGATATCTGATTACTTAAAAACAATGTGTATTGGCATCATAGTTTGTCAAATTATCATATGGGCAAGTGGCCGTTTTAAATTACACACGTGGTTTTTTTTTCTAATGTGACATAATGACTCCCTCTATTTCCTTAGTGTATACACACCATAAAAGGGGAAGGAGAATTAATTTCCTGCTCACAGATCTCAGCCATGTTAATTCCCCCCCAAAAAAGTTTACTTACGATATACATTCGTTATTTCTCAACCAGCTGCCCGGTTTATCCTGAAGATTTAAATCCAAAGAGTGACATTAAAGTTATAAAAGAGCAAAAAATATTTGATAATAGGCTGTAAACCACACAGACCACGAATCCTTTCTTTTTTAAATGAGTTAATCTTTTATTGAAAATTATATTTGTGCCTGACTGACCTAATCTACGCGCTATCACAATAAAGGCTTTACGGAATGTGAATAACACAGTAATAACACAATATAAAACATATTTTCGATATTTAACTGAATACGGTCAAATTTAAAATACACATATAACTAAATATTATAAAATCTTCTCGGTAATCCACAATCACATCAAACAGATTTAAACCATAATATTATAGAAACAACGCTATAATTAAATATATATAATTAAAATCGAAACGGAAGTGGTTCTGCTTAAGAAGGTAAATCACAAATAATAATAATAATAATAATAATAGTAATAAAAGGGAACAACAAAAATATCAAATATTACAGTACAATAAAACAACGAGATAACGGATCAATCAAAGGAAGATTGACTGTACACTATTTTATTGCACTTAAAGCAACGAAATAATGAGGTGTTTCCTCAATCCCGTAAAGTACAACCCTCCCGGAATCAATATCGAATTTAAGGCGGTAAGATATCGATTAGATGGCGGTTAGACAAAGGGCCGTGACTTGCACTGGGAAAAAAGAGATAAATAAATAAATACAAAATAAAACGTAAAAAATTAAAATGTCTTTTAAGGAATTACCAAGACACATTTTCCTCTTTGAAAATACATTTCTCACATATCTTGAACAGTTATCTGACGGTGTCAAATAAGCTCATTTTTCCATATGAAGTTTGGCCTGCTCAGTAAATGTTGCATATTTTAATATTTCTTAAATTAGCACAAAATAATTCAATGCAACGGAACTAGAAAATTACATGGAGCATTTTCTTCATGCACATATATTTTTAAATCTTTCTATGTGAACTAGTTTCAAAGAGAAAAAAAGTCAATCTAGACTGAAAGCTTTGACAAAAGTTATGGTGGATCAAAAGAAGAAGAAGAAGAAGAAAGCAAACAACTATTTTTATAACTTCTACCCTAAACTTGCCGACCGTCTACTCTCTTTTGGGTTTAAATTCTCTGAGAGAAAAAAAAAAAAAGAGTGCAAGGCGATATTAAATCACACATTATAGATGAGTTTCATCATGTGGACGCAGCCCTCCGAGGATAAACACGGCAATGCGTGGGGTAAGAATAAGATCCAAGTTATTATTACTGAGGGAGCGTCCTTTCACTGGCAGCACCCTGCATCCTCATTACATCCACCCCAAAAAGAGATGAAGGTCTAAATGAAGTTATTGCCATCCAATGAACTCAAATTAGCCGGGCCACACCATGATAGACAGCTGGGAAAAGGGTAGGGGGAAGGAGGAGGACGGGTGGGAGGTGGAAGGTGGGGGGTAGAGGGGGGTGGGCTTGGAGGAAATATAGGTGCTTGGATTCGGCAGGTGTATGTTTTTATGTGCATTTTGGGGTTCGCGGGGCCCCTTAAGTGAAGCTGGGTTCATTTTGAATCTGAGTGCTTAACTGAGTTAATATACTTGTGTTATTAAAGGGCCTGCAGTCACCTTGCAGCCTGCTCTGTGATGCCTAACCCCTTCTTTCTATCCCGACGGCTTAGACTCTGTTCCCATCTATTGCGTTTCTTTATCAGCCATTCAAATATAACGTTTCTCTCCCTCTCCCTCCGTCCACAATCTCTCCATCCGGTTGAATAGCTTCCTTTCTTGTCGCTAAGGTCCTCATTGTGTGTGCTACCTGAGTCAGCAGGGAGGATGAAAAGGGGGAGAGTTTGACGGAGGGAAGGGGTAGTTTGACATGCAGGGAGGGAGACAGAGGCGATGATAGGCGAGGGGGTGGGGGCTGTGAGGAGCTGAGTGAATTTACCTGTTCCTCCGGTGGCGAGCTGTGTGTGTGTGTGTGTGTGTGTGTGTGTGATAGTGAGTGTGAAGTTAACAGCACAGCGGCCATCTAGACTTTATTGCTGTTTATCCCCGCAGCAAAAGCTGTCAGGGGGTGACAGATTGGCAGCATCTCTAATCAGTGCCCTCTTCCCTCTTCTTTGAGATCCCCCCTCAACTCCGACACACTTTTGATCTTTCACAAATAGACGGATAATGCATAGCCCATAATACACTTGCAGGCTAGATAAAGTCCAAGATTTCACTTTTTGTCCGAAGACAGCGAAGATTCGCGCCTTTAATTATTTAGTATTCAGTGAAATGCAATGAGCTGTCGTAAATATAAAAATATATAATAAAATAATAATAATAAAAATAAGCAGAGTAGAATTGCCAACACATGCAACGTTAGTTTCAAACAATTATTAATGAGATGAACTCATAGCAAAACCAACAACAAAAAACATGCAGTGTTTTTTTAAATTTCGTACCCAGTGGGATCTAAGAAATGAATCACTGCTTATTTCAGAAAAATATTATGCAAAAGAATATTTTACAGTATTGCAACGTTTTTTAATGTAAAAACTATAAAAGAGAGTGTTCTTTTTTGAGTTCGTATGCATCAAAAACACAGTTTAAACATCTCATTCTTTGAATTTGTGAAGATGGAAGCATATTATTTTTGTCTTGGCTAAACCTTTTTGCTGACAGTTATCATCAGTGGGGGAAAAAGCACTTCATCCAGAAATATAAGCTTGACTTAAAACTTTTATTTCCCTCTTTCTCTCTTTGTGTGCGTGTGTGTGTGTGTGTGTGTGTGTGTGTGTGTGTGTGTGTGTGTGTGTGTGTGTGTGTGTGTGTGTGTGTGTGTGCGGCTGAGCGCGCGCGTGTGTTCTGTTAATAATCCTCGGTATTCCTCTCAATGATAAATAAAGACTGTCAAATAAATGGGTTGAAAAAAAATATTATGATATCCAACCTCATCCCAGTCCCATGCAGGGTCCGCAGAATAGTACTGGACCTAAAGCTATATTTCACTTAGAGCCTTCAATGGGATTGGTGCTTATCTCGCCAACACAGCGCTGCTGACCTGTAGGCTGCTGCATCAGAGGTGTGTGTTTGTGTTGAGGTGTTGACCTGTCAGGGGGGACTTGTTAGGACTTTAACTCCGACTGCTGGTGGCGGTCTCCAGACATCCGGGGGTGGCATCGATTTGAAACTTGTCCTGTCTAATTTGATGATAACATCCAGCCTGCCCCGCCGCAGTACCATGGACAGCGCACTGTCTTGACCTTGCCTTGCTATCAAATTACCCCCGTCTGGGCCACAGTGGGAGTTTACTATAGGCTGAGAGAGAGAGAGAGAGAGAGAGAGAGAGAGAGAGAGAGAGAGAGAGAGAGAGAGAGAGAGAGAGAGAGAGAGAGAAAGAGAGAGAGATTTTGTTTCTTTTTTTTTTTTTACCAAAGACAAATCTTTTCTGAAGCCAGTGCTTACACTCTGTAGCACTGTGGTAGAGGATCAACATCAAGAGGATGATGACGGTTTACACTGACTACCTATGTAAACCACACACAGTGACACTTAAGCACACTTTATTTTATGTTTTCTCACGGGATTCAACCTTCCCTACATTACTTCCCTCACTTTAAGACTCTATTCTTCGATTTCAAACAGGTCACATTCATCGCAATGATCCTAAACATAAAAAAGTTTTCCAGCAACTAGAAAAGGAAGTGGTGAAGTGTTTTTTCCGTTCTTTTTTTTTAAACCCCAAATAGTTGCCATGGTGAAATATAAAATGTTCGTTTAAAAAATGGCTGAAATTAATAAATGAGGGTGCATTCACATTGTTATGAAGGCGTATTTGCATGTTTATTACTGCATAACTGAAGCTTAGGCAGTGGGATTTTTTCTCTTGTAAAGGTTTGTTGCACGTGTAACTTTTTTCTTTATTACTGGGTGATGAAGACATGAAAGAGCAGCATGTTTTTTAAGCCTGTGATATATTATGAATATGAAATCTTAACCTGTAAACTTAAAGTAACTTAGGCCATTGTGTGTTTGTATATAAATATATGGGATCTGATAAAGATTCTTATTTAAGTTTATCAAATATTTTATAGGATCGATCAGAGCATGTTCTGCAGACTGGAGCAAAGCAGAGTTAATATATATATATTAAAAACAGAAGTATGAAAACAGACGATGGAAGTCATTCCTTGCAATAGCTTACAGAGAAAGCACCAATTCCCCACGCGCCATTCAGGCTTGAAGTCAAACCCAACAGAATACGTACAGTATGTGGATGTCTGGTGAACAAACGTGGGCATCGGTGCATGAAACTAGATGCTAAGCAAATATTTTTGCTTTTATATTTTGCAAATCTTCTCATAGTAGTTACACCCTATCAGGTGGTGCACATACTGTGGTAACAAGTTGATTTGGGACCCAGAATGTCTAAAGTTTGAGAGAGAGCCCAAGGCACTGACTGGGGGTGGATTTACTGGTGGAGAAAGAGAGAGCGAGTGTGTGTGAGCGAGAGAGAGCGAGGGGCTGTTTGATGGAGCTCTACAGCTTTGAGACAGCTTGTTAATTAAAACCCCAAGAGATGAAGCTCTGCAGCCACCGTCCATATCAGAGCACTGCTAACTATACTGACAGCAAGTTACTTAACAAGCATGCGCCTCAATCCCATACCTTTTTATCACAGGCAAGCAGTGAGTTATTTTAATTCGTTAAAATCCCACTGTGGTGGTGAAATATCGTGTTTTCTTCTTAAGAAATTATGACAAACCATCGTATTCTCTGTCATTCCAGGGATAGAGCCCAAATGTCTGCTTATGCGTCAAAATCCGCACATACCAGCTTAAATGTGGCAAATTCGATTAAGGAAGGAGAGAAAGAGATGTCATACAATGAATGACTTAGTCTAGACATAGGTTCTGTGGTATTAAAATCTTAGCTTTCTATTCGGGAATTAGAAATATTTCTAAAATCTAAGTAGCCTGCAATTTCACAGAGGCAGACAGGCCTTAGTGCAGATACAAAGAGGTAACATTCAGTTACAACAAAGAGGCTACTGTGTGTGCGTGCGTGTGTTTTCTTTTCCCGTGAATGCGTTTTCTGGTCTCGTTTTCTGATCAATTTCAATCGAGGTCATCATTGGCTTTGTCCCCATGCATTATTCCACCTTAATTGAACTCGCAGCCCGCCCTTTGCCTGCGGGATCTCTGAGCTATTTCAATTCTATATGCAGGTTTGAAATGATGGCTTGTTAAGTCGTGGAAAACAAATACCAAGAGAGCCTTACTCAAACACTCAAAATGTATAACGGGCCTGTGCCTATTGTTCAAAAAAAAAATGCTGCTTCCTTCTCTTCCCCTCTGCTTGCTAATAATGTGGAGGCTAGCTCATGTAAATAGCAGTAAAGACGATGGGTTTGAAGGAAACGGGGTGAAATCCGACTGGGTTTGAGTCCTCCGAGGGGCTGCAGGTGGGGAGCCCCCCTCATACAGTATACAAGCGAGCCTGCTGTGCCACACCACCCAGGATCCAACGGGGGAGGAAGTGTGAGTGTGTGTGAGTTGGGGATGGAGTCGAGAACAAATGGATAATACAGCTCAATCAGCCATGAAACCTTGCCTGTGGTCAGTGTTCTTTAAAGCAGAGGGACCAAGTGAGCTCCGGCTTCGGCAACTTCTGTGCCCATGCCCACAAGTGTGTGTGTGTGTGTGTGTGTGTGTGTGTGTGTGTGTGTGTGTGTGTGTGTGTGTGTGTGTGTGTGTGTGTGTGTGTGTGTGTGTGTGTGTGTGTGTGTGTTTTGTGAAAGCCACCCTGTCGTCATCCACTTTATTTCATGGGGAAGGAGGTTACTGAGCTACTCAGACAGTGAAATATATCAATCTTTTTTCCTCATCAAAGTGTACAGTTAAATTATTTTTTAAAAATACAAGTTTTAATTTTTTTTAAAGAACTTAATCGAAAAAATAATCCAAGTTTGTTGACTCAGTTGACTCCAAACATAATACTGGAGTTCATTTTGTATCTTAACCGTCTTCATGTGAGGAGCAAATGAAGTCACAGGAAGGGGGGGGAAAAGCCAAAACCACGACTCACAGCCCACATGGGCTGCACTTGCACTGTGTTCATCTTCAGCCACATAAGAAGAAATCTATTTTCTGGATTCCTCGTGTGATCTGTTGACAACTTGAAAGATGGTTAAAATTCACGTTTTATAAAAACTTCGTTTTAATTATATTTATAATCCAATTCGTAATCTCAGAATAATAATATCTCAACGCCAACCGACAAGAAGAGCCAACTTGTTTTTTCAAAATAAAATATTTGCGTTTCAGTGCAACAGTGTGTGATTCTTTGTCGCTGACTGTCGCATTAAGACCCCTGCACCTGATCTGTTTGTAGCTGGTCTGGGGCCACGGCGCTTTTTAAGACAGCTGTAAAAGGCTCTCAAAGTCTCCAGCACATTCATCAACGTCAGACACCGACAAGCCGCTATTTAGTGAAAGTGTAACTGCAGCAGTATATCTTAGAGCAGAGTGGACCACTCAGCAAACACAACAATGGACCCCTTTCCTTGCTAATAACCAATCCAAAATTGCTTGAAGTCTGACAGACGACCGCGAATAAACAAATAAAATAAAATAAAAATAAAATAAACGCCAAATTAGATTCAAATAAATTTTCATTTATTTTATTTTTTACAGGCTAATAAAGTGTTCTTTGTTTTGGATTACTGCACTTGAAACGCCATTTCTTATAGACATGACGTGCCATTATCGTTAATAGATTTTCCTCATGGCCAAAATATTGATATTTCTGCTGTGTGTGAGTCCCAGTCCAACTTTACTGTTACATCCTTTGATTCTGCGTGTTTCTCTTTATTTAAATTTAAAGTGAAATCGTTAAAATATTTAAAGGCTTTCTATAGTGTTCATTATAATTTAAAACTTAATTGGAATACATGTTCTGCAATGCTGCATTTCTGAAACAAACAATTATTAAAAGATCAAATGCTGTATGACAGTCTGAGTTATTATCAGTTTCCACTGCAATTAAATGCATTACTGATCGCTGGTTTTAATCGATGTGTCCCCACAGCTGTAAAAAAAATGTTGGTCGACACAGGGTAATGTAATTGGAAAAGTCTGTATCTGAACACAGCGGTGGAATATGCTTTAAAGTCGTTTTCAGCTGCGAAAATGTTTGGTTTAAAAAAATTGTCACGGGAAAGCTGCTCGGCTGCTCGCCGTGCACTGTGGGCTGAGAGCAGAGCTGAGGAGAGAGTGAGAGAGGGGGTATGAGGCGTTTCTTGTGCCAGAGGGTCCCACAACGCAGAGCGCCATCTAGCAAACTAAGGTAGAAACAATGACACCGTGGAAGGGTCTGCGAGAGGGAGGCTGCCTTTACGCAGACAGCACACAGGGGCGCAGAGGGACGCCACAACAAAGCACCGCGGTTTAGCGCTCTCAGACACTCCAAACAAGTTTACTGCTTGTACACGAGTGAGACACTACTCAACCAAAATTCATTTATTACTGTTACTGTAGCGTGTGCCGCTTTTTACTTCTCCACCGAATCCAACTTTATTGGACATCGGAGGGTTCAAGGTGGCAAACCAGCAGATCAGTGGTCAAACTCAAAATCGGAGAACTTTTTTATTTATTTATTTCAAAGAACTGCTATTTGTCCCACTTGACAAACTTACTGATACTATCACTCTTAACCTCAATCGCAACATTTTACTCGGGATGTGTATTTGTACCAAAAGAAAAATAATACATCTTCTGCCGAGGGTTTAGTTAGGAATCAGTTTTATGTATGCGGAGGGAAGGAAAGAAAGAGATTCCCTATTACTGCTCGGTGGTATTAAGAGGTTGGTCTTTCGGCACATTAAAAGCGAGAAAAAGCAGAACCTTGTGAGTAAAATGGTCAGTAATATGCTCCTATGGTACGACCCACCCAATCATCTTCACCGCAGCCATTATTTCATATACAAAGACAGAACTAAGTCGTGTTCCCTTAACATCATTGCTGATAATGATGGCGCAGTAACAGCAATAGCAGTTATAGCCACATACAGTATAAGCAGCAATAATGATGAGGAATAATGATAGCAGCGTTAAAAGCTTGATCGCGAGTGTGGGTACACGCTCTATTAGCGCAGCAATCAATGCAGAGCTATATATCTAAAGTGATCAAGCTTCACTGTTCTTCATTCAAACAGCGGCCCCTTGTCACCTGAGTCCACAATAGGTGTATACATATAAATATATATATAAAAATAAAGAAATGCATAGGCGATGTAAACAAAGCACTCTAGAGTAATAGTACATCTCTAAAAGCTCAATCAACCTATTATAAAGTGTTTTAATTTGTGGAAAAATCTATAAAAATAAATAATTTTGACTCTCCATTTTTAACATGATCTCGAAGTATAAAACTACTTTTTAAATTATTTATATTAGCGTAGGTGTATGTATGATGATGCTGTACATCCTTTGTAGTGAAACAGAGGTTTAGACTGCATGGGCACAAAATATATATATATCTCTCTCTCTATATATATATATATGTATATTTCAACAGTTGATTCTGTTGAAATATACCGCGCACATACCATTATATTCCGCTTTTTTCTTTTTGCCTCACAAGTAAATCCTTGAAATTCTGCACTATTACCAAAATTGTAGCATAGAGCCTAGTAATCAGAAAATTATAGGCTTGCTCCATAGCAAAGCCCTATTTTGGTGCTATAAAGAACCATCTCAGAAAAGGTTTTCTATCTCTTCAGCATTATGGTGCTGTAAACAAGCCCGCGAGGTTACGTGAAATACTCCATATCAGCTGCATTAAAAAGGGGCTTTCTGATAACCACTCTGGCTTCTTTATTTCTAATTCATTCAGTATTTTATTTGCACAAATCAAAGGAAAGCACTAAAAGGAGAACCTTGGAGACGACTTTCTTTATACACCTAAACCTCTAAGATCTACTTTTCAGTCCTCGTGTTTTATTTTCTGCTGCGCGTTCTGCAGGCCATGCCATAGCATTGAGACCCCACTTTATATACCCGCCTCCTGCGTGGAAAGGAAAGAGTGAAGATGTGACGGGGCGTATTTGAAGTATGACGAGCTTTGTGGTCCACTTCTTTTCACTCCCTTGCCTCAAATATACGCCCGCTTTCAAATAAGCCTCTTTGGCAACCCCATGCCGACCCCCTCCCAGCACACACACCCCCTGCCACCTTAACATGAATGGGCGACTGACCTTTAGGGCCGTGTCCACTCTGCGGTCCAGTTTTATCCAAATAAGCCTTCTCCCCCCACCCTGCCTCATATGGTGCCAGCAATTCTTTACTGATATCATCAGCGGATGCAAATGAATTTGGACGGGGCGGGGGGCGCGGGAGTGGAGGGGGGGTAGTGTTGGTGATGTAGTCATGGACAAAATACCACACTGACTGCAGAATGCTGCATGTGGAGAGATGGGAATATTGAATACCCGGCCACCAGAACCATCCCAATTCAATATTGCAGGAAAAAAACACATTCCTATTCCAGAAATCTTGGCTGTAAAATACCACCAAGAAAATCGCCATTCAAATGAGATGCGTTTATTTCTGCATGGCCTTTGAAGAGAAGAGAGGGGTCGTGTCACTCAAACGAAGGAAAGGGCCACTACGTTATAACCACCCCGCCACCCCCTCTTCTTCTTTTCCTTTTTTTTTTTTTTTTAACTCTCCTCTCGCTCAGACCGACCCCCACTTGTCCCCACACATGCGCGCGCACAGACACACACGTACACATAGCAAGCTGGCTTTGGGGGCGACATAGAGGCTAGATTAGAGCTTTACTTCTTTAACAAGGGAGAGGGGGCACTTCTATAATCACAGCGGCGGTATGTGGGGCCACAAAGAGTTTGCAACCACAGGGCGACTGGTCTTCTGTAGAGTGGTCCAAGCCGTGGGCAAGCCAGGAAAAAAACGCTCTATCCAGCGTATTACTAGGATCAAAACGCAGTGGTTATAGTGCGTGAAGAGGTTATTAACCCTCAGAGCACAGCAGAAGACCACTTCTAAATCTCCAAAACAGCATAACCCTAGCATAACCTGATTTAAGACAATTCACCACGTTAACATGACCAGAACGAAGTGCGAAGTAATTATTTAGTTTGTGTAGAGACAGAAATGCATCCCTTGTTGACGATTTGGAGTGTGTTTCTGCACGCCTGCTGGCATCCTCGCTCTCCCCTAAGCACAGCAGTGTAACGTGGACATACAAATTTGATGGATGGTGCTGAGTAAGATGGAAAAAAAGGCATGTATTTATCAACAAGCCTCTGAGGTGGCCGGGAGAGAGAGAGAGAAAGAGATCCAAACAGAGACTTAAGGAAGTCAATGGGAAACCTTACCACTGTCAGGAGCGGTTCCCAGTGGCATACATGAAAAATACCCTTCAATGCTTCGTTTCAGTTAATCATAATAGACCTACAGCAGCCTCTCTGAGCAATCCAGGTGAACACCGACAGCAACAATATGAGCTGGTGCAGCTTTGACAGTTAAACAGTCTATAACGGATAGATAGATAGATAGATAGATAGATAGATAGATAGATAGATAGATAGATAGATAGATAGATAGATAGATAGATAGATAGATAGATAGATAGATAGATAGATAGATAGATAGATGATTTATGATTTCATGATTCGAAATGTGCTTTGTTCAGTTCAGATAATGTGTTTATGATTATATTATCACTCAAAAAAATCAAACATTGGAATTATTCCACAGCAGACACACTTGCGTTCATCATGCCATACTAAACTTAATGTGGTAATGCAATATATATAAACAAATTTTGTATTTTTACACAAACCCTTGGCAAGTGTATTTCGCACGTGTTTCAGTTGAGACGCTGGATATCTGCTAAAAAGCTTGCCAATTTATTGTCAGTGGATAATATAGCAAGGGAGCACAGAGAGTATAGGCTTAGTGGATTATATCTTTACACGCATTATTCTGCTTGAGTGACTGGCTGAAAAAAAAAAAAAACAGGGGTGAACAGGGGAGTATTTGAAGAGTGTGTTTAATGAGATTTTTGTGTTTTATTTCCCCCTTTCCCTAATAGTAGAAAGTCACGTGCGAAAAATAAATAAATAAATTAAATAAATAAATAAGAAAGAAAAAAACTTCACCATTTTTTTGTAGACGAATTTAATTTCTTTTTGAAATTTTCATTTATGCATATAATGCGGGGGAAGTGGGTCACCAATAAATTCTGTCCCAGCGCTGATGTAATTGCAACAAAATGCTGCTGAGTAAAAATTGAGGAGCTCGCTGACTGCGGTGGCACAGTCACTCACCATCTGGAGTGTATTATAAAGAGAAGCCGTAAATATTGCTGAAAAGCTCAGGCGTTATCAGGTATGTAAGCCCGGGCCTTGCTGCACGGCCTCCCATATGTTGACATAATCAGACTGTTGGGATGTCTATTAAAACGTATCTGAATTTAATAAATGAACACAGTAATTAAATTCAATTTGTTTGTGCAGGTCTCCCAATGATTCCCACTGCTGGTATGTTTACATTTTTGGAGTAGTGGATTATGATGGGATGAGATGCTGCATGGCTCACGGGATGTTATTCTGGTGCTGATATTGCTGTTATGTTTGGAGCAGAAGCAACAGGTTGGCAGGTTTCACTTCAAACTTTCCTCCAAATTTCCCCTGAAAACTTAGCGGCTCATTGTTACACAGCCCCCCATCAATCATGATCAGTTGTCTTTGTCTTTTTGTAAAAGGCATATCTTTGCCAGGGAGAAATATGCACACATCTTCTCAGACATGACAGAAGGAGTTGGGAGTTCATGAGCTGAAACGCTCTGCTACATCCGAATCAAGCGTTCTCCCTTCAAAACCAAGCATTTCCTTTCAGACCATCCGGGTTTCCTTTTTTTCTTCCCTGGTAGTGGTTTATTCCACACGCGTAAACGCCACCATTCGCGCAAACAAGGGTTCATATACTGTACACACGCGGCACACCAGTGAGCAAGCCTGCACTTTGTAGTTTAATGCCAATTTTTTTTATTCATTTCTTGGTCATGACAAGCCTTTACACATGCGTGTATACGGACCCACACAAACATAGACAAACGTCCATCCTCTTTCACTTTTTACGGATATATACATCCCTCCTCCCCTTTCTCTCAGACTTCTCTCTCTCTTTCTCGCTCACTCCCCCTGGCTTTATCCGTTTCAGTCCGAGGAACACACACGAACACTGAGCAAAAGGGACACGCACACACACAGACACACAGACACTCAAAGGAAAGCGAGAGAGGAGGAGATGAATTGACAGAGGGAGAGAGAGAGAGCGTCAAAATGAACCTTACTTTTCTTCTTTTGCTTTTTCTGCCATGAATCTTCATCCATCCGTCGTTGACAGAGCTTGACTTGATCCAACCACTTCTTCCTCAGTGCTAAAAAAAGTCCGTAGTAGTGCGCTTTAATTAATATATTTCTGGGCTGTGTCCCGAACCCAGAAGCTTTAGAGAAGGAAGAGGAGTGCAGATTGAGACATATTGAGCCCGCTTTAAAAGGATCATTTCATCATGTGGGAGGTTGGGACACACAAAGTTTGGACCCGTGACTGGCATTCCGGAGAGACATGCATATTTTAAAACAACAAAGCAAGACAGAGACCGGGGGCCCCGGGGTGGGTGGGGAGAAAACTTGGAAAGAAGTTACTATCAGATGAACAGCTGTCATTGTTGGGCAAGACTTGAGCCCATATTAAGATATAGCCATTTGGGGAGTGAAAAAAAGAAAAAAAGAAAAAAAAGCCCACTTGTCCAAATTGTTTCAATGACAGTCTCCATATTACCTTTTGAATGTGAAATATTTGGTTTGAATTTACTCGTTAATAAATACATGTAATTTCTGTCAAACTTAAACCCAAGCTATTTGTAAATTATTTCTATACTATAATTAAAAACCAGCACAACTTTTCAACCTTCGCCTATTTTTCATTTGTTTCTCTTCCTTCATGTTAATTTTATCCACACATCATGGAGCAGTCGTAAATAACAACCTTCACAGAAAACTGTTTTACAGACGTTTTAAGGCTGAAAAAAGTGGTCCCACATTAAACCCAAACATCTAAATCATTATGGAGAAACATCCAGCTAAAATCGGAATGGAAATAAAAAATAATAATATCACAGTAAAGCACGTAGTGTCTAGATTTAAAATAAATAAATAAATAAAATCCTAAAATGTCTAAATCGTGGCAGTTAAAGTTGCAATTTAAAACGTCTCCCACTTTTATTTTGTCAAGTCACACACAATTGTATCTCTCTCAAGTAAAGCCAGTGTGCTTAGCGCTGTCACTTCTGCACAGCTTTTACAACATCACCCCCCTCTTTTATTCTCTGCTTTACTAGAAGGTTTTCTCTCTTGTGCAAGGGGTCCATTCGTGCAAAAGGAGTGGAGAGGGCATAAATAAAAATGTGTTGGCTGTGACGAGAGATCTGTCCGCTGGAAATGAAGGGCCAGGGGAAGAAGACAAAGGGGGGAAATGTATGCAGTGGTGTAGAGCTGGATATCTCTGTTAGTTGTCAGCGTTTAGTCCATGGCTGTGGAATGCTAATGAGTGAGGTCTCTCTCCCTTTCTCTCTCCCTTTCTCTCCTTCTTTTTCCTCAACCCACCACCCCCCACTCTCTCAGGGAGAAAAAGCGGATCGATAGCTGACCCGATGGTTTTGGCCAATGCTTTATTTATCTGGCCAGGCAATGATATTATCAGCCTTGAACGTTATATACAGCAAACGTCTTCCTAAATCAACACAAAGGGATCCGCTTACACAGCGATCGGGGCTTTTTCACAATCACCTCTCTCCCTCGGCCAGCGGCGCACGCACACACGCGTAAGTTACGTTGGTAGATGCACGCTTTTACGCACAAGCGGGCAAGGAGCGAACCCGCACGCATACATACACAAACACCTCACAATTATACGTGAAAATCCGAACATTTGCCTACAAGCGCAGATGACACAGTCTTGACAAACACTGGAGCGCACACGCGCGTGCGTGCAAGCAGGGAGGCGCCCCCTTCTGTCACATTCACAACTAGGCATACTCTATACCCCGAAGGGCTGGATTTGATCCATGGCTTAAAGGTTGCCTATGTGGTCTGCGGACAGATCTCAGAGCAACACACTGTAATCACACGATATGCCCCTCTCCACTGACCGTGCACTCTGAACACAGCTAGAATCTCGGACTGTTTGCAGAGATACAGCAAACATGTCACGGGAATCATTTTCATTTCGGACATTCGTCCTCACTGCGTGCTCTCAGCCATTTTGCAAGTTTATTTCAATGTGCCTGGTAGACCCGGTGAAGCACTTGTTGTCCCGTGTTGTCGCCATTTTTTATGCACGAGACAGTGTGAGAAATAAGCCGTGTCACACTTCAGAGTCTTCTCCCCCCCCCCACCCCCACCCCAAATCTCCCACCAGTACGAGCAGCCGCTGTTTTAGAAATTGTTACTGTCTCAAACAACAGTATTTGTCAAATGTGACCGGGAGAAGCCGGGCTACTATAAGTGAAATGTAGTGACGTGTGACGCCAATAGGACATTTCCACTGCTGCATAAAACCACTGGTTTGCATTGAGGGTTTTGGAGAAATAGGCTCGCTGACAACTTAGGATAATAAATGTTTCGCTTTCAGACAGATATCTCAAACGTGAAATCGCACCCAGCTGCTTGTGTAAAGCAAACAAATAGCCCCCCGTGTTAGGAGTCCTCCACTTGTGGTTTGATGAATGAAACCAGACAAAGGTAAATGGTTATTTAACTCATTTCGTAGTAACACTTTGGTAACCGGAGTTTCCGAAATTACAGAGACACAAATGGAGCTTAAAGTGTACAACACATCTATCTCCTTTACCCAACGCAGCTAGGGTCTAATCTGACGGTGCGTTTAGTTTTCTCTTATTGCTCCTTTATGCTTTTCATTTTTTTAAACTTTCATTTAATTAATACTAATGCTGTCATCACATCAGGACATAAGACATTTGGTGATAAACGGCTGATTGTAAAATAAAGAAAACATTACTGTTGTTTAACGCGTATTATCTTAGTAATTGAAGTGTTACGTAATATACTAAATTAAGCCTCTGTCAAAAATGGGTCCACTGCGTAAATACAAAATATCATTTTTCCAAGAGTCCTCATGTGTTTTGCTTCGCACTGCCTATACAGAAACGTTAATTGGGAACACATGCCACCATTTTATCTGTTTTTGAACTGTTGCTTTATATAGCCTGCAGTGTAACAATTGTATAACAGAATGCTCTCAGCAAGAGGATAAAAGATAGTCACTCTAGAGGGATTTTGAATACATTATGTGGAGACAACCAGCTGAAAGCTGCGTTTATTAACCCAGCAAACCGTTTAGACCAGAGCTACATAAAACAAAAGCATTCTGAACTGCTTTGATGACCACGGAGGAGCCACATTCGTTTTCTTTAAAAAAATTAAAATAAAATGTAAAAATAAATCTCACGCACAGTCCGACATCCAGGAAATCCTCTGGATTATTCGGAAAACGCACAAACAAAGACGCAAACAAATAAAATCACACACACACACACACACACACACACACACACACACACACACACACACACACACACACACACCAAAAATCAAAATGGGCTAAATATTACTAGCGCGTCAAGGTGTGTTTCTAAGGTTGCTGTTTTTGCTGGTTACGTGTCGCTGTTTTTATTTTTCATTTATTTAACTGCCTTAAAAATCGAATTCTGTCTCCACCCTAAAATGAAAAGCCCCATCAGCTGATTTTTCTACAATTTTCAACTAAACTAATACTCTAGAAGTATCACATCCACAACACGGAACCAGCATCCAAACTGAAGAGCATTTATCTTTGTACAGTGTTTCAGGTAACAACACAGCGCATGGCCCAGTGACAGGTCGAGTTCGAGAAACAGGCATGAGCCATAATACAAACAAAATAGATTTTCTGCTGGAGAACAACGGATAAAAACCTAAATGAAAACCTTCCTAGAATTCCTACATTGGCAACAACTAATGAATAGTCTAATACTGAAGCCTTTGAGCGAAGCAAGCAAGAAAAACCAAATAAACCACTGACACGAGCACCCCTCCCCCCAACTCCTATAAGGTAGATAACATATGGCAATATCAAATCCAGGCATTTTAACGTGCTACATGCAGTTCAGCTCCTGTTCTACTGCCCCTCATCACTGCCAGTCAGCAGATGAAGATGTGGACAATATGGCAGACGAGCAACACGTCTGATGATGAAGGGTGGTGGTGATGATGGGCTGGTGGGGATAACAGGCAAATTTAATAATTGTCACACCAAAACCCCATTTTCTCCCTCATAACGCCGTCCAACTTATCACGTTTTATCACTCTGGGTGTTAGTGTAATGCAGTATTGCCAGTGTGGGTAGAGCCAGGTAAATAACCGGGCTTCCTTTGTCATTTGGGGAGGATATGGAGACAAAAAAGCGAGAGAGAACGCTTGTGAGAAACAGGCCAATGCAAGGACACCAACTGTAGGTAGCCCATCTAACACATTGAAGACTTATCGATGGACTCATTACACCCTGAGTGCATAAGGCAAACCAAGGCTACATATCTTTGCGTCTTTCTAGTTTCGCTCATGGACGCACGCGTGCGCGCGCGCGCGCACACACACACACACAGATATACACTTGACTTCTTCCTGACGCGTTTCTTCTCTCGTTTGTCTCAGCACTGGCTCCAATAGTCTCTCTACCCCCCCTCTCTCTTTCTTTCTCTTCCTCCCTCCCTCCTTTCTCCTCTCTATTCCCACACAATGCATCACACTCGGTGTTCCTATCGACTGGCTTACATGCTGTAAAATACATTTTCCAGATTGATCACGCATATCACAGCAGCTTTGCAGCGGGGCCTAACCCTTTTGCCAAATGACGCCCACATCAATATTGAGGCAAGCACTATCAAGGCAGGGTTTTTAAGAACGGGGTAGATGGGGAATATTGTTTGGTTTGTGGAGAATCACCTTGATTAAGCCACGGGAGGAAGGACAGAGGTGGCTCTGTGTGGTGCGCAGGCTTCCCTTGCTGTCTGGGAAAAATATTAAACATTAATGCGCTCACAGGCTAGCAGAGAGCTCACGGCTGTAGTTCCGCACGTATAGTCTCCCTTCCGTTGCATCCGCACTGCCAGTTATGTCAGTGGGTCTGTTAAAAATGTAAGGCATGCGTCCTTTTGTGTAATTACCACACTAAATTCGCGCATCATCTCGTTTTCACTGTCAGACAAAATAGAGGAGAAAAGTATTTTGTGTTTCTTACTCAGTAAATGAAGGGATATCTTGCGGGTTTTTTCTCTTATAGAATCTAGCAGCGCACAGAGATAACATATTCCCCCAGATGGTATAAAATAAGCCACAGCATCTTGACATTTGCTTGTAGGAAAACGCTTGAGAAGGAGACATCGTTGCCTATTTCTTTTTTAATAGTACAGTCACCATCACACAACTTCATCAACCGACCCTTCTGCAAAAAGCTGCATCATGGAGTAAGCAAATTGAAGGCAACAACCAATAAAATTCAAGAAACAATGAAAATTTTCAAGACGAAACAAACAAAATGTATTTGAAATGATATATTAAAAGTGCTTTTGATTTTCATGTCTCTCCTCTGTGACTGATGATCGACTCCACACGCACTTATGGTCCGGGTAAAGGCGCCCCAGACGTCCTGGAGTAAAAATGTCAGTAAAAATGTCCTGGAGGTCAGTTTGCTGCTGTTGCAGGTCCATCGTATCAATTGGGAAAAAGTTCAACCATCAGTGGTGATATTGTCATAGCGATTAGACTGTTTCTTATTTGTCTAAATTTCTTTATTTTTCTGTTTTTAAATTCTCACTTCAATTTTAATTCTTGGAGAACATAGCTTCGACAACATATATCGCACTCATTATAAGAAGCAAAAAGGTTATATCAAAAAATTATTAGTATAGAATCACAGAAACCCTGGTTTAGAACCAGAAATAATACAAAACAGAGAGGTACATAGACACAGGACAATTCTTATAATTGCTTGGAAACATTATTTTCCCGCTAAGTCTTGATTCTTTTTTCTTACTGCGCATATGATGTTTTTCATTTTATTTGTATTTTTTACAAAAAAGTAAAATAAAGACTAGTATTTTACAAAATGAAGAGTTTTGTTCTTGAAGATGAGAGTGGATTTACACAGGTGTAAAGTCCAGTTCCAATATTTTTCTGTACATAATGTATTCCATCACAGTCCCAGAAGACAGAAAAAAAGTAATGTCTTCCAAGTTTCTCAGAAAAGGTCCTATATATAGTCTTCTTGAAGGAGGATGGGGTGAGGGGTGCTGAATTTTGGTCCTTTTTTCCTTTCTTTTTTTCCACTTTCATATAAGGATCATTGGATGGACATGTAAGGCCAGTTGAAGCTGCTCCCGGATAATAGCATATCCCTGATGAGGGTTTCAATAGGAGTTTTACCTACCAAACGCACGAAGAACAGCTGCTCGATTACCGAAGAGGAGACGGTGCGCAGAGAGGGCAGCCGCAGCAGCAGCTTCCCAAAGCGGCTGGGCTGGTTCGGGTACTGGCTCCTCACATACTCCTCCAGGGCGCACTGGGATTTCTCCTGTAGACTCTCGATGTGAGCAGCGTCCGACAGGCCGCAAGCGTCTGAGAAAGACACACACACGCACACACACACAAGCACACAATACACTGTGGTTAGAGTCCTTATTTTTTTAGCCCCGGGCTAAAAAACGTTGTGGAAAAAAGTGCCTGAATCTGATATCGAGGAACAAAGTCAAAAAATAACTGAAAATCTATGATTAAAATTATATTCCAAACTATGTCAGGCCGCCAAGCTTGGAGAGAAACACACAGGCGAAAGAAAGAGTGTTCTCAAACCCACGTAGGCCTACATTTTCTTTTACAAATTATTTTTAAAGGCGCACAAATCAATTTATATTGCCGATATATTCGCTGACATTTTCTCCACAGAGTACTGAACACAAAGGCACATGGTTACTTTTTACCCCAAGTGGGCTTTGGCAAGTGCACACCTTACCATACCTAATTCGTGTCCCGCAAAAGCGCTCTGGTTATCATTCAACACCCGCCATTATGTGTTATTGACAATGTGGAATGAACAAACATGCTGCCCAAACATGCTACATCACACTGAGCGAGTGGGACTGTTATAGCCCAGAGAACAAACAGGGGACTTGCTGCTGCAGTAGGATGATGCACAATTCGGAGGACGATGTCGCTACCTTTCTTTGAACCAGTCAACCGGAATATATTTCTAAATGTCATTAAACCTATTGCAGACATATAGAGTAAGAAGTGGCGGGCAACATGGCAAAAGACGAAGGGTTGGCTACAGGGCTAAAGGCCCCTGCTCTTAATGTCTGGGCTCTGGGGATTCAAGTATATGGAAACATAAACGGCACTGATGAATCTGAAATTACACTAGATGTAATGTGACCTAATTACTCTGTAGTAAGCTGCTAAGTGATTTCGCCGCTCTTCTCTCCATAGACCACTCTTGGCCTGTTTTTCGATGGAGCCTATAGGACAGGGCCCTAAAAGCAATCAAATTTATTAGAGGAGGTGAAGTCAATAGTCACACAGAAGCGACATAAAATGTCAGAAAATGAGTCTGTGCACAACGTAGGCGAGACGTGTTAGGTGGTAACTGGTGGGATATGCAGCCACGCTTCAGTACAGACAAAGGCAAATAAGGCTCGAATCAGTCTTATTAGTGTCTTATACGTTTTAATCGCTTGTTAAAAAATCTGATTTTTTTCACAATCCGGGCATGCGTATTGCGCTGCTTATAAACGTCTGTAAACGCAAACAGCGTAACCGCTCTCATATATATCCCACATGAAGGCTAGGTTGTCCTTAAAAGATCTCGTAGAAAGCCGTGCTTTTGTGGAAACTACTAAAGAATGAGAGCTTTAGTTTTAAGCACTATATATTTAGCGCTGGAAGACACTTTTAAGCCTATTCTTAATTTCTCAGTGTTATAATTCACTATGGCCAGACACAATAACCTTATGAACCCGAGGCCAACGCTGAGATCTCGGGGTGATTTACTGTGACCCTTGTCCGGCCGGTCAAAGCACCATGTATGCAAATCCCCTTGGATTAACGCTGAGTGTCCCTTTTAAAATCTACAGCAATCAATGCGGCTGAAGTTAATTACATTAGGAAATATCTAGTAAAATCAAGTGCTTGGCATGAATTTTGCAATGCAGCCATATAAGGTGTTCAAAGCATTGCGGAAAATATGTTTCATATGAACGTATGCGTGGAGAGAAAGCCGGTCAAAGACACCCCATAGCTCCCCATAAGGCCCTGTCTGCAGCACTGCACCCCATAACCTCAATAGAGTGGGACACAGGAAAAGATAGCTTCCAGATACACAAACGACTATTTCACTGAGTTAGCAAAGGCACACACACACACCACAGTGTGCACATGTGGATAAGGAGTTAATGCAAGACAATGATCCTGAACTCTTACGGAATAGTTTAGCCTGACCACTATTATTTATGCATCAAATACTGACAAGTCGAGCGTTATTAAAGGCAAACAATCCACGCTGATCTTGGCAAAGTGCCACATGACTTTCTATAGCCGACACCAGTTGTAGCCTATCAAACTAACTAAATGATCTGTTAGAAAACATGGAGGATGTTAATGTGTGTATGGAGTTTCTCTGGGTAATCTGGGGTGAATTACTGAAACGCTGTGCACTAAAAGGATATAGTCAGCTATGTCACTGCACAAACCTACATTACAGGATGTGTGGGCTAATATTGAGCAAAGCGAATCTAAAAGGCTGTGATATTACCTAAAACGGTAACAGAGACCAAATACGTATTGTTTGTCTTAAACATATATTTACTTCCCAGTGGGCCACCAAAAATTGGCGTATCAAATTAACCAAACTGTCAAAGCCCCAAACTGAAGTAGTTATTATGACTTCTGAAACTAAAAATATAAACAATTACTAAGTTCTCCAAGTGTAGGAAAACCTATGTGGTAATGTTTTCACCAAAGAGGAAAAGTAAAAGTTGACGGCGGTTTCGTAGCTGGAATACAAACTCTGTGCTCCTTTTGTTTAACTTTAGTGAGCACTGAACTTTTTGGGATAATTTAAATCCTCATAATACACACTGTGAGATATTTTAATATGATGTGCGAAAATTTTGTGAAAACATAATAAAAAAAATAATTGAAAGTAATATATGATAATAAAATAATAAAGTAATGTAATTAAATATAAAAGAACAGAATACAGCCATAATATAATTTAATATGGAAACAGTAAAGGTAATATATGTGTGAAGTTTTAGCTCTCTCAGCGAAGATAATTTAATAATAAATAGGCCTAATTATCACTGAAACACACTGAAAGACAAGTGTAACCCCTTTCACATTAAAATGTTATGCCGCTTTCTAGGGATAATGAATGTGCCAATTATTTTTATATAAAGCCAAATCTGAAAAGCACAGCAAAACTGAATATTTTATTATGAGCATGCGCAATTATAGATAATATGTAACTTAAATGCAGAATTTTGGGACGGGCCAAGCGTGAGAAAATGAGGTCAAAACTTTGAGGTAAGTTCACAAAGTACTTTGAGGCCTGCAAGCGAGTTTAGACTTTCCTTTTCCTTCCCATAATCAACAGACTCCCCTGACATAACAGGCCTACCGCCAGCAAGCCTACACAGCTAACTCCAAAATACCATCCAAATTGTGCATCGAGCATAAATAAGGACCTTTATAACCTCGCCCCAGTCGGCCGTCAATTAAACAATGACCTACGCAAGTTTTTTTTTTAAAGACAGAAAAAAAGAAAAGCTGATTACTTTTTCAAAGCTGTGCAATGAAACAAACCATTAATAACTAAGAAAATTAATAGATCGGCTCTAAGCAATCAACAAACAGTCTAAGCAGCAGGGCTACTCTAGGTCCTACAGAAGCGATCCACTGACACAGCCTACTAGTCAACTTTCATCAGCTTTTTTGTTCTCAATCTGCTAAGGATTATTTCCTGCAACCCCCCCCCCCCCCCCCCCCCCCCCCCCAACTCCAAGACATGTGTTTGCACACGAAAAGCAAGGATAAAAGCACGCACCGACACTCATAAGTGCATCAGCTGTCATATATCACCCGGTGATAGACTATTTAATCTTTACGCTCAATTATTTGACACCTGTTCCAAAATTTATGGAGGCGAACAATTTCAGCCTCGGCTCAGACATGTTCAGAAAACTTTAAACTCAACAATTATAAAATATTTACACATGAGAATGTTAATTATCTCCTTTTTAAAAAAGCACTGGGAGTGAGTGATGCACTTGAAAAACTTGATGCGCTTACTCAATCTGGATTTGTTTACACGTCTTATACTGCGGCTACAGCTGACATGGAATTGCATGTAAGTGGATATGTAGCAAGCTGTTGACAAAATAGCTTTCATCGGCAACACAAACATCTCGTAATCTCAGATTTGTGACCAGCCTAAACCTGACAGCCATATTATTGATGTCACAGCACTTCGCTTTAAGGAGCATGCACCCACTGACATTACTGGAACTAGGCCTCATTTGATTTTAGGCATGTTTTTGTGTGACATGTGGGACACTCACCTGATGTAAAAAGCACTATGGCTTTGAGGCAGCTATACTCTGCCGAGTCTACGTGCAGGGTCTTAAGCTTCTCCACTTGCTCCTGGAAGATCCGGATGTGATCCATGAAAGCCACGACGCGGTCCGCAGACATCGGGGAGGCGTGGAGGCCCGCCGCGGCAAGCAGAGGGGCAACATGCAGAGGCATGGAACACTGGGCTGCGTTAAGCACAAACAACTCGCTCCACGTCAGCCTGAGAAGGGACACCTGGTCGGTGATCTGGAGGTCGGGAAAGAAAGGGATGTTTCTCGCCCACTCCACGGCGCTGAAGAGCAATCGAGCCGCCAGCTCGCAGATGTTCTCGATACCCATGATATTGTTGGGCTGCATGCACTGGCTCCCGTACCGGGACGTCGGGTAAGGCTCGGCCCGCAGCAATAACGAGATGTATCCGGACAGATAGCAATGGCCATTCAGAGGGTCCCCGTTCGTCAGTGCGTACTGGCCTGGGTTGGGCTGGGTTGGAGGCATTCGTCCTCGCTGAACCGCTGACAAAAAGAAAGAAAAAAAGAGGAAATGTGCATCCAGAACTGATAAAGATTGTTCATGAGTAGTACAACCATGATGCAAGCTGCAGCTTGTGTGCTTCTTCTCAGTGAAAGAAAAAGAAAAAAGAAAAAAAGGCATGCACTGAAATAAAAAATTCAGCACGCTTTTCAAAACATATTGACTACTGTGCCCTGATCGTAAGACTGTAATATTTCACAGAAAATTATTCTATCAGAACAGATATGCTATGTCCCTCGTTCCTCACACTGCATTTGTATTTAGGGATGCAAAGTATATGAGGTTGAATGCAAATGAAAAATATATTCCCTTTTACACACAGCACACACACACACACACACACACACACACACGCGCGCACACACACATGTATATTTCTTATCTAAAAGTAGATTTGACAATTTTGCTCCCTTTGATGTTTTGAGGCGTAATTGCATGGCACTTTTGCACTGTTGTTACGTGGGGTCGTGTTTTGGAAAATAATTTTTAAAAGCGGCCAAACGTGTTCGAAATACGATTGATAATTACTGCTAAATGCAGGCACATTTGCACGTTTTGCCCACATCAAGCGCTCAGCTAGGATTAAAAGGAATCCGGCAATTGTTTAATATTAAAAAATAAATAAAAAATTAATGCAAGTCGGTGTACATTATGCATGGGCTCGTAGTGTGTACTGCAAATAATAGGCTTAAACGGAGGGATGTCTACATAAATTGGAATCAAACACCTGACATAGAGAGCAAAGTTATAAGGCCTGTAATGCACCAAGCTAAACAAGGAGCCACGAACAACTTCAGCGACATTATTTAGTGTGTTTGAGCTGTCTAGTCAGCATAAGGAGCCAGAGAGACGTGGGTTTGTACTGTGTTCGCCTCACATTCACGGAAACTCGGGCTACAAATCCTACTGTACAATTATAAATTAGTAAGCTGCAGATACTTGATGGTAGGGACTATTAGCCTTGCACACTGTACACAGACACACACATACACATACTGTACACACTCACTGTACACACACACGCACACATACAGAGACAAACATAACAGGCACACACACATACACACATAGAAATCGGTCCTCTGGTCTAAAAGCTATACATAAAATGGGCTTGCTCGACTTTACGCCTTTGCTCGCAAAGAACTCAGTTTAGCCTGCAAAGAAAAACACAAAATAAAGAGGGTCAGCTGGACGAGTCGCTTTGTTCAGGCGACCTGCATTCACAAGCATAGCTGCTGTGGCTGCACTGGCCTTTTTTTTAACCCCTCTCTCAGACTAACCATTCATGCAAACATCCCTCTCAAACATGGATGGAGACTGCAGTATGCCCAGCCATATAGCCTGTGACCTTAATGCAACATGGCAGCTCTGTTATTCTGCTACTAGGATGATGCGTAATCATGAGTTGGCTTAAAAAAATTATATATATATTCACCTTCCCGCCGCATCCCCACTTTTAAACACTTCTTCAGCCGACAGTATTGGCACTGATTTCGGTGGTGCTGGTCAATGGGACAGTTCCTATTGGCACGACATGAGTATGTTAAGTTCCTCCGTACACTCCTCTTGAAGAAACTTTTGCATCCCTCGCAGGTGAATTGGCCATAGTGTTTGCCGCTCGATTTGTCTCCGCAAACCACACATTCAATATGCTGCTGACTCTGTCCAGAATTTTGACTCCCCTTGTCCCCGGCCGTTCCCGGCGTGGACGGGGGTCCCGGCTGGCTGGGGGTCTGCGGAGTGTGCGGCGCCGCCGATGCCGCCTGCTGCTGCTCCCTTGCCGGCTGCGCTGCTGGGTTGGGGCCGCTCGGAGGTCCGGCCACGTCTTCCTGCGGATCTCGCCAAACGCTAACTACCATTGCCATATCTCGGCCCCGGAAAGTGCTATAAAGCGAAATGATCGCCGATGTTTATGAAGCGTAGAAGAGAAAAATGAGATCTCAAAAGACGGGGCAGTGCAAAGTCAAATCGGAGCACGCAATCTCATATGGTGTGAGAAGGAGAGTACAACGCGATCAATACATTCAAAATTCAGGAGTGCGATTGAATAGGCACCCGATCAGGATATGCAAGTATCGGGAGGCCAGTTCCAAGGTAAATTGCAGTCAGCCATTCAGGAATCCCTAATCTTGTAGGAAAACCCGAGTCCAGACGTAACAAATTGCAGTTTGATATAAAATAGCCACAAAGGGAAGGCAGGAGCGATTCACATGGACGCAGGAACGAGTGGAGAAAAAAAGAAGCTTTTGCTGGAAAGACACGCGATCCAAAGTGCTGCGGAGATAAATTCCTTTTTCTTTTCTTCCCCGTGCTCCTTTACACTCCCGTCTTCGTCGTATAGGAGGGGAGGAAAAACTGAAGAGCTGGATTTTTACATCTATAGTCTTAAATAAACCTCATCATCTCGCCAGGCAGCGAAAGAAAACCGTTTCGCCGAATGAAGTGCCCATGTATAGTTTCACCTCTCTCCAGCAGGAGGAATGGAGATACGAAGAGAAAAGATAAAAAAAAGAAGAGGAAAAACACCAACAACTGATAGAATATGCAAGAAGAAGGAGAGACCCAAAAAATGAATGCGCTTAAACGGGAGGACCAGCAGAGCAATGTTTCCGAAACGGGGGATCTGCGCGAATGTCTGTATATAGTGAACTTTGACACTACTATTGAAACTGACACGTTTCTATGGAGATCGCTGCGCCTTATATGGTGCTCATGTCAAGGAGCCAAGAGAGGGGCTGCTGGAGACTGATAATCAAAGGCGACTGACTGGCCAGAGCCCTGCATAGAGGAGGAGGAGAGGAGGAGAAGGGGGGAGGGAGGGGGGGGGAGGGAGAGAGAAAATGGGAGGCTAAGGTTATAGCCAAGCCCTCTCTTTCTCTCTATTGGTTAGAGTCCCCCTCCGTTCATTCACTGCAAAAAGTGTCCATCCAAATAAGTCACCGGGTCTCCTGTTCAAATGTTCCAATGTTATTTTTGTTTTCTGAAAATGCAGAAAAAGACAAATAACTGTAGTTTATAGAATCCCCCTTGTTTCCGATCGCATTTTGAGTCGTTTTGGGGGTTATTTTAAGAGTCGATATGTTGACATCAAGACAACCGTGCGGGAGATCGGTTTAGTAATTAATAGTCGATGTTATGAATTTTACAGTGATGGATCGATTGGTATTAGGAACAAGTAGAAGCATCTCACCCCCTGGATGGAAGATTCAGTCTCCCGCTTCGGTTCCAGCACCGAATGACTGAGGTCTGAGGACGGACATTTTTTGCAGTGTTGCCATCGACGACTGGAGGGGCTGGGGGGGGGGGGGGGGGGCTCTGACAGGCACAATTTACATTGAGCTCGCCCCGCGCTGCTATTTACTTTGAAACCTGATTAGTATGGGCCGTCTATTGTCACCAAAAAAGAGGAAGAAACCCTGGACAGAATAGCAAAAAAGCGGGGTAAAGGAAAGAGTGGACAAAGATTTTACGCACGACAAATATACCCAAAATAAAAAATAAAAAAAATGTACACAGCGGCAAAAGGGGGATTCTGCTTCAGAAATTCCCCGAAGTTTCAAAATGGTTTGTCTCGGACTGTTATCTTCATTATAGAATTAACGGATGTCATTAATGTTTTGCCATGGATTGATATTTTCACAGGCTGTTTTGTCCTTGGCATGCGCATTGCGGTACATCGTTGCCTGTAATCGGCACAGTCTCGCTGATTAAAACTTAACGTTTAGTTTAAACCAGTTAATAAGAGAAAGAAAATGTCAGTGGGAAGAATGATGCATAAAAGACAGTGTTATACAAACGGGATGCCTTGCCAGCGGCCGAAAATCTCTAAAATTAGACCGAGGAATGAGCAATATTCAATAATTACCAAGGTCCTATAGTCTCTACAATCACTGAGCCGGTGTCATATTATGTCTTAATAATGACAGTAATTCAAAATGTGAAGTTACTGACAATTTGCATGGGGATTCCGGCTTTTTTCTTGTACCAGGGTTTCTGCAGGCTTACTGCCTCTCCAACTCAAAAATGTCTGGATCGCGCTGCCATCTAGCGTACATTGTACAATTACAGCCTCATATAAATGCATCCATAACTCATCAGACATGCATTTTAAATCGCAAAAGCGGATTTTAAAAATATAAAAGTCCGAACTTTGCCGCTGTTGTCTTTTATCCTTTGTGTGGATAAAAGACAACAGGATATTTTTATCCACGAGGTTATGAAATGTACAACTGTTTTGTTGTTAGGGATGTATAACTTAAACAAACAAAAAACAAAAGACAACAAAAAACCCCACCAAACCTTCAGCGAACATAAAAAATACGTGTTATTACATCTGAATAAATATAGCGACAATAATACACTACACTCTTGATCGCACGGAATATAGATTGAACACAAACCCCCAAACCGTGTGCGTACATGTCCAAAAACATGGTAATACCGTGCTGAGACTCAGTAACTATGCACAATACGTATAATTGTTGTTTAATGAATTAAAGACGTTGTAAACAGAGCTTTAACCTCACCGAGATAATAGCAGACATAAAGGAGCGTTAATATGCAAGTGCCCCCTTTGTAAACGCATAGGAGGGATGGGTTGTTTTTTAAGTATTCAACAAGAGAGCTCTCTCTCCCGTCCCTGTCTCGGACACTCCACTGAAACTCCCCGGCCATATCTCTAGCTCTTTGAAAAGGTGAAACCAATAAGATTAAATCGGACAAAGATTTTTTTTTCTTCTTCTGTAAGTGTATCATTAAGATTTAACTCTACAGATTGGAAAGGGTCTCCGCGGGAGAAGAGGAGAGGAGAGTGAGAGTGAGAGGGACAGCGAATGGGAGCAGGGTAGACGCTCTAATAGAATCTGGGAATCGGCAAGAGTAAAAAGGAGAAAGTGGACGTCAGGACATTAAAAGAAGAAGCGCCAGCGACGGTGGTTAACGGTAGCGGAGCAGCTTTCTACGTGGGCAAACCGGGCACCGATAAGGCAAGTGCACTATTTATTACTTCTTCTGCCATGCACACGCGTGCTTTTGAAAGCAAGGACAAAATTCTCTTGAGTCCCGCCACAGGAGCGTTTACTTTAAAGCGTGCAGAAGTCCGGGTCGTGTCAAAGTCACAACTTTTTAACTAGTGCACAGTCTCATTTCTCCCTCCACGATAAGGGCGACGGTAGACACTCGTTTCACGTTCTCCCCACTGATTTGTATATCTGATGGTAGTGATGTTAGTGCAGGCTGGTTGGAGTACAAATGGACACGAGAGCCCCTTTTTTGACGTCCAGTGCACTTCACCTGCGAAGCTGTTTGTTGGTTGAACACATAATGAAAAGATCGATAACCGTCTGCTTGTCTCAGCGATAGTGTCACCGGATTAAAAGACTGATCAAGGAGACCAGGCGTTGCCCATCTTCTACACTCTTTCCCAAGTGCCAATTTAGCCAAGATATTACTAGATGCATACATTATAGATTCAAAAAATAAATAAATGAATCAATAAAATCAAATAAAAATTAGCGCACCACTAAGAAGTCATTATGCGTCAGAAAATGTTGCTGAGAGGAAATTTAAAGCGACATGGAGTATGCGTGTGTGTATGTTTTTTTTTTTCATCAAAGCAGCATTATTGATGTGGAGGGAGTGCAGTGAAAAGTGATATAAAATAAACGATGTGCAACGTGGGCCAGGTTAATATATTCCAGGACAAAGCGCGTGCCAGACGGCTTTCTAAAATAACCTTACATAATAACATTTAACCTAATCCTCCCATGCTGAAATAAAGTTCATGCTAATTAATACTAAGTGAGCAAAGCAATATTTTTTCATGTCCTATACTTAAGGTTTCCACTTTTTAATCGGGTAGAAAAATACGGACGTCTCCATAAAATATGAACTTATTGGAAAAAAACATCTAAAGAATGACATAATCACATTAACAAAGCGAGTCATTCAGGTGATTGATGCATTTGCGCATTATATAGCAGCAGTCCTACTTTGACTGCAATGCAACGGTTTGCTTTGCAACAGATTATTTGCGGTCTCGAAATAGACAAGGCTGACATTTTCCATTGCAATAAAACTTGAATAAACCACAAATAGAATTTCTATGGCTGCTTAAATTTCCCTCGCATGGTAGTTTTGTCAAAGGACCTTATTAGATAAACATTTGTAAGAATGGGAAGCACATTGCAGTTTTGCCAAATCTGTGATCAATAATGCCCTCTGTACACAAATTCAGACTTTGTAAAGCTCACAAAATGCAACTTTAACGCAGCTGAAACCAACAAGCAGCACAATCAGTTGGGAAAACACTGAGGTCATAAGTGCAAGGCTCCCTAATAAAACACCAGATGACAACAGGAATGCATTTCAGAGCATTTAAAACGATGCAAACTGATGTAGGAAAAAAAACATTAGTAAAAAAAAAAGCGTTGAAGGTCTGTTTATTATTGATTGTGTGTATGTAATCACTTCAGAGTTTGTAACCGCAGTATATTCAATAAGACATTGTATGGGGCTTAGAGGCTGATTACCTTTTCCAGGGGCCTCAGCTCAAAACGTCTCCTGTGTACACAGGAGTGTTGTGTTTCTGCTTGCCGAGCTTAAGGGCCACATACAGCTGATCCCTGCGACGTCAACACCTGCGTGCTAAATTAAGACAATTAAACCATCAAAAGGGAATGAAGTGATGTTCTCCTTTATGCATGCAACTATAAGCAACGTTTAATATCTCCCATGTTGCTCCCGAATGTTTATTATTTGAGTAACACACACTGATGAAAAGTCAAGTGGAGCACAGGATATAGCTACACCAAAGAAGTTTAAACCCCGCTTCTGCGGAGTGTGAAAAAGTTTGTCACAGAAGTTATTTGTACTTTTTTTTTTCATGTTCTAAACAGACCCTTGGTGCGCTTGTTACCCAGGGGAGATAATGATGTGTACCTCTTATATATAATACAGATATTCCCATATATATCTATATATCTATATCTATATCTCTCTATATAGATATATAAATATTTAATTAACTTTAATTAAAATGTGTTTACATTGAAAAATTTGCATTTACATTTATCTGACCTTACTTACTAATGAGTGAGTCAAAAAACGACAAAAAAAGAAAGAGATAATACAGAATTTAGTCCTTTGCCAGTCTTTCAGTTTAATGTTTTGGGGATATTTATATATATATATAACTGACTTCCAACATATTTGTTTCTTCGTGTTAACAGTAAACCTGTAGTGGTCCGTTGATTTGCCCTGTTTTAGTTGGGAAACAAAATGAAATTAGTTTTTGTAATTATGCTGAAGTAGTTAAATCTAAAATAACACGTCACGTGACCTCTTCAAAACAACTGAGACTTTGACTTGGTTTTTAAAGCAGCAGTCTGTTTGCTACTCTGCACCCTTTTTGTTTTTTCAACACCTTACTCTGTTCTTAAAAAAGTATATAAGAATTGTAAAAAAATACCTAAATGACATCTTTCTTGCAAGTTAAAATTAATAATATTGATTAAAAAAAATAGAACTAATTCTCATGTTTAAACTGGCGGTTTTGTTACTCTGAGTGGTTGTGTGTTGAAAAGGGGGGTGGGTGAAGGGTATGGGTTGTTGGGGCGGGTGGGGGGTGTTGAGGGGCTTCTTTTTGTCCAAAACTGATCCCCAAATTATTCTGGAGGCTCGGATTGGTGTGAAAGGGACGGGAAGGTCACTTGAAATCGCCTTTTATCCCATTGCCCCCCCCCCCCAATGGATCAGCAACTTTCAATAGACATAATCTAATTGCTCTTAATGGAAAGACGATTCGTGAGAAATAGTCGGAATATATAAAATCAGTAATAGCATATGGGCTTGAACTATTTGGAGACCTAAACAATTAGCAGGACAGAGTCCACACGATAAATCATTTACTAATTATTAATGAAAACTATACATATATTAAAAGTGATTCCCAAAACAAAGAAAAAGTTTCATTTTCAGTTGCCAACAACAACGGATGTGCACGATTTTAAGTTTATTAACAACAACCGTGATCATTTCTTGCATGCTTTTATCTTTATATTATGCCGCTTTAGTTTGCATGGAAATAAATGTTTATTTTCTCATTATATTTACTGTAGATGTGTGTGTGCAGAGATGCGCTCCCTGCAGTTAACGTGTCATGAATTGAAGTCTCTTTCCAGGGACTTCGAATCCCAGACTATAATTTAGGACAATGACTGCAACGACTTTCCCAATTAGACTTTAGGTTGGTTAGGTTAGAGGGGCTGTCAGTTTATGCTATGGGCAATGGCTTTATTGCTCACTAACCATCATTTCTTTAGAGCCTATGTGCTAATTACTCTGGATGGTCCCAGAGACGGAGATTATAAATCCATTAGCACTGAAACCCTCGTGGTTCCACAGTGCAAACACTGTAATTTTGTAGTACACCAAAAAACCAAACTTTAAGTACCAGGAGCTAGATGAAGGGAAACAGATTTTTCAACAGCGTGTGTACTTCTTAGGAAACCAGCGTGGAAGGAAGCCTAGCGTATATCAATCAGTAGCTAAGCCCAATACACAGGGAAAAACTAACAGAAAATTAACTGACATGGGAAAATGTTTTATCAGAAGGGCTTGTGACTGTCAGTGCCCGGAGGGTTTGCCTTAAAAGCGACCTGCTTATATTACTGTGTCAACTTAATGCAACACTGTAATCAGAAATGCTCAACACAACGCAATTTTAATATTGTGAGGACTATTTTCATGCAAGTTTGGGAAACAATTTAGTCTCATTCCCCAAGTGCCTGTCAAATATTCAGGGAGAGATGCAGCCCTGAGCAACAAAGTGAATTAGAACGGGACTTAATACCTGCTTGGCTGAGTTTAAAGAGGGCAACGCAAAAAACCCCAAAACAAAACAAAACAAAAAAACCTAACCGGGGGTTCGTGAAGGCATCTTACCCTTAAGGTAATTTATTTCAGGGAAACCGGGGGGCCAAAGGTGGAATTCTTGAGAAATTCAACAAGGATAAGGGAGCTTTAGGAATTCTGCACGCAGATTACCTTTCATCCCATCCTCACATTATCCGACAACACACTGTAGAAATATAGCCCAGCGACAGAAGAGCGAGATTACTCTCCGACACAGAAGAGTGCAAAACCTTCTTTCTTTTTTTTTTTAAGTATTGCGATTACTTCTTAAGCGAACAAGAAGCGAGAGACAGACGAGGAGAGAAAAGGAAGAGGGGGGTCAGCACAGCGGAGGAGTGTTTTCCTGTGCGCTTAATGTTCAGATTGTCCTGTCACTGCCATAGCGCTGTAGTGGGTGACGGACTCACCTATGAGAGTTAGCTCCCATTTCAAAATATTTATGGCAGAAAATTTCACATCAGACAGCATTTACGAATCTAATTAGTTCGCTTCTGGTAACTTTAACACACTGATGTTTACATTATGGGCTATGGTGCCTTGCAATGACTGATGACCTTTGGTGATACTTTGCTATAGTTTTCCCATCCCTTCCTTCTAATTTGAATGAGTGGCATGATATAAGCACTGCACTATTTTCCTCTCATTTTTCCCTGAAAAAAAAAAAAATCAACACACAGCAGGGGATTAATTAGAAATGTAGTGTAGCTGAACCATGAGCGACTGAGCACGCTGCTGCAGTCTAGTTTACATCAGTACAGAGGAAATCATTTCCCAGTAATTCTCTGAGGCAGTTTGAGTGAGAGGCATATTCGTGCAGATTTACCAACTTTAAAAATATTTTGTGCCATAAATTGATCTATACTGTATGAGAAATATGTCTTAACATGTAGATATTATCACGTCACACAATTTCTAAGTCGAGCAACTATTAAAAATATTTACATCAAAAGACACACTAACTCCTTCTTTCTCTCTCACCCACACACACACACACACACACACATACGCATGCTGACGTTTTCATTTAAAAGGAGTGTGTTTTAGTGTGTGTGAGGGCACATGTGTGTTAAAAAGACAGCAAAGTGAAGGTGTGAAGATGGCCTGTGTTTAGTGTCCAGACCTGGCAGATTGTGACCTTATCAATGTGAAACTCTTAAGATAAATTATTCATAGCACCTGTTTGATGTCTCCGGCCAAAGAATGACAAAGGTGTGTGATTTAAAATGCATCTCAAAGCCATGAATATTAGCTACTGCACTACCTGTCTCTCTCTCCTTTTTTTTTTTTTTTTTTAAAGCTGAATAAAAGAGAAACGGGGAGGAAGGCTGCATTTTAAACAACAAAAAAATGAACAATTTGTTTCCCTAACAGGGGCACAGAAGTGTCTGGAAGTGCAGTCACATTAAGTGAGTTGCTGCTTCGCTTTATTTGTAGATGAATGAATAATAATAATAATAAAAAATGCTCTCAAACATGACTGAGTTCCGCCGTTTTCAGTATGCAAGGCGTAGCTGCCATCAGCCAATTGTTTTAATTTCATATGACTCACAGGTGTCTGCTGTTTATGTGGGTCACTGAAACGGGCCACACACATTGTCATTTCCTGCTATGTCCTCACTTTAATTTGAAACTTGGAGGAGAGAGTTTGTTTGAGTGATTCCGTGTGGTTAACCTTGCCCTTTGCAGCTAAGTTTGTGTTGTTTGTCACCTCACAGGCAAAGAGGAACACGGTGGCCTGCTGCCTGGACACACAGTGGGACATGTTGGTGTGGTGAAGGGCTGACACTCGGATGAGATGTAATTTATGGCAAGTGTTGTGTGGTCATAGGACAGTGACAGTGACGCGTCTGCTTAGAAGCACGAGAATTGCGACCACTTGCCACGAAGAGCGGTAAATATAACATAAAAGGTGAATTAATCATTACTTTGATTTTAAGGAGCTGCTCTCTTCGAAATCCATTGCCCAGTCCTGATTTGTTCTGTTTCATTATGTACAGGAGTGTGTGTTTATCGAGTACACTCCAAGCTTTTCTACTCAGAAATGAATCCAAGCATCCTGGAACTCAAATTCTTCTTCAGTGCTTTGTTTTGGAAAAAGTCTTTGGTATGCTTTTGGGAAACTGGCAGCTAATCTTTTCATAGCTAGGGGTCAACATAACACTCGGTTTTAATAAAACAAATAAGACTGGGATGGATATTAATGATGATATATACAGATGTAGTGTGCATGAGCTTGAATTATGTGTGAGAGCATGCAGAAGGAGAGACACTCTCACACATTTGTGTGTTTACTTGCCTGTGTGTGTGTGTGTGTGCGGCCGTGAGATAGCCGAGTCAGTTTCCCTCAGATGTTGCCTTTAACCTTTAACCCCAGAGCTGAGGTCAAGCCCTGACAAATGAGATGGTCGAGTTCTGGCCAGATCTGCAAACATTCCACAACAATCTTCTGTCCTCCTCCTCTCCTCTCCTCATATCCGTCATTCCTCACCCCTTCACTCCTCTCAGTGTGTCTCTTCTACGGCTTCGAGAGCGAGTCAAAGAATGTTCTCACTGCACACAAACATGTTTTATTGTATTTGCTGTGGGAATCTTAAAGCACACACACCCTTCAAATTAAGAATTACAGCACTGGTTAAATTTAATACCTCTGACATCTGCCGTGTTTACAGAAGGAAGGAAAACAAAAGAGTATGATCTGAGAGGAGAAGCTGCGGTAAAGATTTGGATATTACAACCGTGCACTTTGAAAGCACACTGTGTGTGTTTGGAAAGTCTGTCAGTGATGTCAAGGATGAGAAATGTTGCAGTGTGGTTTTTTACACACGCTGCTGGCTCTAGCATTTCCGGCAACATTTCTCACACTGCCTCCCTCACACCATCCGCTCTGCTGCAATATCCCCACATTTTTCCATCCTTTTGATTTTTTCCCCTCCACTCCTCGTTTTCCATCCCTTTACTCCCTTTACCCTTCCTCTTTGCTGCCCCACCCACTCCTAATCTCAACCTCTCCCTTCCTTCTTCCTTCACCCTCCACATTCACCCCCCTCCTTTTATTCCTCCGCCCACAATATTTTTTCAGATTTCTTTCTAACATGCCGTTCCTCAGAATGCTACCACCTGTGTCTTGAGGAAGAAAGGAGCCAACCACCCGCATTCCTTTTACCAGGAGCTGGTAAAGGTAAGTGGAGCCCCCTGTTAAAATAAGGCAGCAAATAAAGGTTTTGTTGTAGTGTTTCTGCATAAACTGTCATTTTTTTAAACGCAATGAACCTCACCACCCTTCATCAGCTACAAAAGTCACTGTTATATGAACACACACAGTCACCATCGATGACTGTGCAGCCACAATTGTTGCAAAGGAGCCTCGAGACCAACAAAGCTGGCTGAGACGGTAGCGCCGAATGGATCACGCTCTTGAATTTGATTTCATAATGATGTAAGATTACTAAGAGGCAATGCAACACAGCAAAGATCTTAATAAAAAACACATCAATCTTGATATGTGTGTATGTGTGTGTTTTTCCACTCTTCGCTCCCACTTGAATTGTGGTACCATTTGACTCCGAGTGTTACAAGATTCAACAGACTGTGCAGCTGCTTCACGTGGATCTTGGCCTGGACAACGCTGTCTCCTCACAGGGAAGATGATCACATGTTTCAATCACACAGATAGATCTGCGCCCTGAGTGGCTCTGTGCTGGGGCATCACCACAGCAAATCTCAGCACACGTATGGAGCACACTGCTTTGAATAGTGAGATGGTGATCTGTTTTTTAGTGTATTTTTACCTTCACAGACAAGCAATTAGTGAGTTTTTTGCATATTGCTCATTAGGTTCCTCAGTTTCTTAAGAACAAAGTGAAATCCTGCAAAGCTCCAATTACTGACATTTTTCTTTCCTTTCTTTGACATCTTAGTTATGTCCATACATTACTGACCAGTTGGTTGCCTGTATTTTCAGTGCGAAGCAAATTATAAAGCTTTCATATGAATTTCAGCATCAGCCATTAGCCCTGTGGGGTTGAAATAGCCATCACGTGACGTAAAAAAAGAGAGAAAATATGTGTATAATCACAACCGTGCCTGTGTGCATGGTGTAGTTTAGCTGATTGTGTTTACGTCCCTTTTCTCCTCCTACTACTATGTATGTCCACAGGCAGCTCAAGGATGTAAAGGCAGGGCTCAGAGCCACTCAATTCCCTGCCACCACCCACCGTTACCACAGTGTTACTGAAGCATGGATGTCTGCCCCTGTCCCCCAGGGGTTTGGTCTCCCCACCCGCCCTTCTCCCCCCACCCTTTCTCAACCAACATGCACCCACCCATCCGCCAAGCTCTCCTCCTCCCTGACTTGCTCCCTGATTCAGCGTGTAAAAGCGCCCCCTGAATGATGGATTACGGTGTCACTGCAGCCTGCGAAGGATTAATTTGTTTCATTGATTTCTCTTTAGGCAGAATGCCAGCGTCTGCCGCTTCCCACCTTTTCCCCAAGACTCGCAGCTGTAATAGACGGTAATGGCCTAAGACAAATCAGCCCGTTTCTTGTAAAAATAGCACCAAATAACCCTCGCCACCTTACACCATGCACTCAACTCACAACCCCATCAGGGGGTGGCCGTGGAGATGGTGGCGGGGCATCATGGGAGTATTTGATTCATCCTCAGTCTCTATCACTCTATCTGGCTTCCATGCCGCCATACCTCCTTATCCGGTGCTGCATGTGAGGTGAGCATCCAGTCGCCCTAACAAAGCCATAAGTCTGCCGTACTTACAGCTTCCTCTCAGGCCTCACAATGGATGGGTAATGACAGCACTGTCTGGAGGGGGCTGTGGGAGTTGGGCCATTCTCTCCAGTAATGGAGACTGTTACAGCCATTCTCTGCACACCTGCAGGAACAGCTAACTGTTAACCACTGTGATCTATGGCGAGGCCTTAACGCACTAGGCTAAGGTTGAAGGGCTGTAGTGACACGAGTGAATTAGTGCATGTCACCACAACATATCTTTTTTGTTTTTCCTGTCTTTGCTGTGGTACATGAAGTCATTCTACTGGACACTGAGCGCTATGGAAAATCATTGGAGTTATTCACAAACATATCTGCACCAATGAATCAGTTTTGGTACAGCTCTCAGCACAGCGAACTGACTATCTAGCATTTCTGACATTCACTGATTTAACACAGACATAAGATGCTGCCACATCTTTACTACTCTGTCACTGCTTTGAACGATGGGAAACCCAAACTGCCTGTAACATTAAGCGCACCACTACAGGCTGACTGTTCTCGAATGCTTTCCAGTCCCAACGAGATTTATGAGCAAACCCACATCCATTAATCCATTGTTGATTTGCTGTGGCTGCCCCGCAGGGCTTTTGGGATCAGATATCATACAGTACTGAAACTCACCCCGTTGTGCAGAAGCAGAGACACCCTCACTGGTGCTAAAAATGTTGCACAATGATTTAGGAAATGAAGTCTTCCTCAGTGTTTAAATTCATTGCACATTTCAAATGTCTGCATCTTCAGAACCTGAAAGATACGCACTGACAGAAACGATGCCTCTTACATTAAAAATGACAACATAAAAGTGAGTGACAACCCATATAGGCCTCAGTATCAGTGAATTAGAGCGACTCCACAATGTGATAATGACCCAGGCTGCAGGGAAATCTCATCAGCTCTCTGCAATCAATTTAACAGTGTTTACAAAGCCACAAGCTGAGGCTTGTGCTTGGGGACGAAGCACTGGTCACCTGGTGTTCCACCGCTAAGCTGGCCTCTCCTGGGTAAACCTCCACAAAGCCCCCTCATGTCTGACACCACCAGGTCCTTCAAATACTCCTCTCAGACAGAGGATTAGGTAATCTCACCATGATACTGTCTTTTTCTCTATTTCTATCATTTTCCCTCTCTTTTTGACACACTCTCTCTATCCCCCTCTTCTCATACATTACATCCTCCTTACCTTTCTGCCTCTCTCCTTCTGGCCTGTTGAAGAGCTTGTTCTACTCATGGCACATCTATCCTCGGGAGTCCTTACCTTCTTAAGTGCCTCCAGAAAAGGTTAGTTGGCAGGTAATTGTCCAGTTGTGGCTAGGCTTATCTTAATTGTAGGTGCTTAAGTGCAAGCTACACTTCCATTGATGGAGAGTTTTGCGTCAAGTAATGGGAGGAGACAAGAGGATGATATGAGGAAAAGATTTAGCATTTTAAAGTGCCTGTGACATTTTTCCTATGGATACTTGTACATTGTGCTTCGGAAATGTGACATAAAATATTTATTCAAATCTATTATTTGATATGAATAATTTTTATATATTTTTTTTCCTAAAAATCTTTCCCTAAGCATCAGTGGATAATTTTATTAGAGCTAACCCTTAATGAAATGCAATGCTCACAGTGCAAAAATCCAAAAGACCAGGTCTTCAGCTGTTTTAAATCTATACTATTAACCATGTGATCATACATATATCCATGTCAATAGGAAGCTTTAGGGGGGTTAGTGTTTGCGTTGCCCCAGTCAAAGGTCATGACTGACCAATAAAATATTTCTAAAGCACCATCAATAACTCAGACATGTAGACTAATACAGTATTAGACTGTGGGAAGGCAGAGGAGACCTGCTGTGCTTGCTTCAAGCAGAATGAATGGACCAAAGGCCAAAAGGTTACTGGACAGACTTATGCCTGGTGCCCCTGCACCCCCTCATATGCGCATTTGATAGCGACAGGGGCAATTATAAAGGTATACTTCAGTAGGTCAAATGGGAGAGGGCAAAGTGCAGAACCTTAAAAGCACTGGCTGGAGTCAAAGGTTATGATGCACATAGGGCTTCATAGAGTGTGCCGAGTAGGGATAATGGAATCAAAGCAATAAAGACACAGTGATATATTCTCTTCATTTATGTGTATTTTCATAGATAGACACCTAGACAACTAAGAATCACTTGTGATCAGACTCTCAAACTAAGGCATTAAATGTTTGGATTTCTCTTTGCAGTGTGTGCATTCATATACTGTATGCATTCTGTGGAACCATCAGACTGAAAGGCTATTAAATATGAATAGTCCAAGGTCATGGAAGGTCGTGGCACACATTTAGCATGAGTGACCAATGCCAAATTTAAAGGTCAAAGTGGAATTGCTTGAGTCGGAGCAACAGGACGTTTGCTCTTCCACATTTATGAATCCCATTGGTGGTGATTTATGGAGGGGGATAAATGTATGGACAGGAAGAAAACACTCTCTTTCTCCTACCCTGTCAGACTCAGTAAATACACTACTCAGTCATATCACTCACCATTTCACAGTGAATCGCCACTGTATGCTTCCTGCTCGGATTAAAAACTGTCTTTGTCTTGTCTTGCCTCCTCCCTCCAGCTCTGGGGAACACACTGGAGGTATTGTTGCTATTCCACAAGACTATATATTAGCATTTCAGACAGCTGTGGTACAAAAGTAGTGTTCAAAGTCAGTGGTGTGCTTTAGTTTTGTACCAATTCCGTTGGTAGATTTGATGCTGTAACAACCATGCACAATAGAAGTCCTCGAATGAAGCCAAAAACACTCTAATCTGCTATTTTATAAAAATCTTTATTTTTATTTCAGCCACTATATATTTCTAAACCCCTTTTAGAAATAACTGCCATCCCTTTTTCGTTTTTATAGCCTGTTTTTCATGAGTTTTGTTTACTGTCATTAAGATTCCAGGTCATTTAAAATTGCTCATGTTGTAGCAGGTCACATGCTTATCCAGCAAATCATTGGTAATTAGGAGCAGTTTTCACTCCTCTGTCCTCTTCTACAGCGAGGCTGTACACCGCATTTTGCAGCAGCAGCCTTGCTTTGACTGGGCCAGCAATTAACTCAATATCCCAGCTTTTAGAGTTTTGTAGGCCTTTTGAACGTGAACATGTTCCCCATGTATCTTTGGCTCTTTAAATGTGAAAACCAGCCCGGCAATGGTGCACCACAGCCTTTTGCGAACTGCCCCCAAGTGATTCAGAATCCGGCCAGAGAAAAATTCGAAAAGAAAACATGCTTTTGAACTGCCGGCCAAAACGGAAACATGGTCTAGTAAGCTGCTTTTTAACCTGGACCATAAAGATCTATTTTCCTTTCCTCCAATGGTAATAAATTTGCTTTTTTCCCTTATTACACATATTATATTTTTCCATGGGAAGATCAAAGGGTGATAATGCGCAACACCAGTGCATATTACTTGACACTTTACATTTAGTTCTCCATTAGTGTACAGTTCAGGGTGTTTGCAGGTTCAGGATGCCAAAGATTCTTTTAATAACAGTAAACCTTATAGCAAACCAATCTGATGATTTTTCTTGGAAAAAAAATCACCTGCATTTCTTCCTTGTTTCGACTTACAGGTCAGCTGTGAGGATCGCATTCTTACCATTTTAATACCAGCATTGGCGTTCCCCCACACTCCAGCATTTACACCATCCTTCCTTCCCTGTGAGAACATTTCCAAAGGCCGTTTATATACAGGACAAGTCCTGTGCGATCTGTCACATTCATCTCTATTTCACATTCACCATGGGGCATTTGAACCACATCAGAATCTATTAACGTCATGCAGATCCAGCCCCTGCTGACAACACAAATCATGATAAGATGGAGCAGTGACTCTATAAACACCCTCGCTTATATATCACATCATATGAGCTGGACTGGAAGGCAGATCTCACTTGTCGTCTCTGTGTGATCGTCTATTCATGCGGTTGGACTAAAGATATGAATATCATTACATCACTATCTTAAACTTATGTCACCCAACCTCAATCAAACAATGGATATAAACAGCCCTGCGTGTGCTTATCTGTGAGAGCATCCGTCACTCTGCAGTCGGATTTCCAGCTCAACTGCTTGTGAGGACAGATTTATGCTGTAATGCATCAAATCAACAGACCTTTACAGTAAAATATGACTTTATCAATAGGCCTGATCAATAGTGCATGCGAGACGCTGTGTAATTATTACAGAGGTCTGTATCAATAAAACTGTCGTGCATGAACTCCTGCTAAAGGCTACTGAGCTGGGAGTCACAGACTGTCAAAGAAAGGTTTGAGTCTTGGCCCTGACATGTTTTGATTACTGTACGTAAGGTCATGTTGTTAATGTAATATAAACTGTGAGTACACGGTTGGCTGAGATCAAATTCAGGGTTGGGAAAGTTTTACTATAATATTAAACTACTGCATAGCAACTTGTCTAGAAGTAAATTTAAATAGTGTTTTATTTAACAATTAATAGTGCCAGGCCTATTTAAAAACAGTCATTGTGAGCGAGTGTCTTTGCATCTCTGCCGACAGTAGAGATTATAAATGATAGAGACGAGCATGACTGTCTTTACTGGAGTGAGGATCATTTGTCCTGAAGCAAGGCAATCTAAAAGTTGAAGAAAGACTGTCAAAAAGAGCTTTGTATTACACTGTGGTGGAAGCACTCTGCATTAACACACACTCACATACAGTCACATACACACATACAGTACGCCACAGAGACAGCGCGTGAGGCAGGGACCAATGAGGCAGTTTATATCGGGATTTTGTTTCACAGCCATGGCCTCCTGGGAGAGAGGGGTCTGCCAATAACACTTAAGAGACAGAGCAGGAAAAGTAAGTGCTTTTATTACAGCTCATCACTCATGTAATTTCTGGCAGCATTTGTGATTACAGATCAAGTGATTGACTAACTACACATTCGGCGGCTGAGTTATGAACCGGGTGCCTACCATTCCAGCCCCAGCAGATTCTCAGTGTCAGCTGTAACTCATCTTCTCCCAGGGTGCTAAATCAAAGAGCACACCGCAGCTGGAAGAGTTAAATAATAACTTGAGCTTTATTGTAAATCTGCCAAAAATTAAACCTGCACCAACGTCATCCTGGCCCTGATGTTGTACTGCGTGGGGTGAAGAGGCTGGATGGAGGGGATCAATAGAGGCCCTGATGGAGGTATTGATGGATGACAGGTGAAGTGGGTGTGTACGTGTGTGCGCGCGCGCATGCGTGTGTATAAGGGGTGGGATTGAATCACCCCGGGGTTAGGTAGAGAGCACCGGTCAGGGTGTTTAATCGACAGGTCTCACCTTGAATCGATTGGCAGGAGTCTCGCAGGGCAAAGACGTGATACACACACAATCAGCACTAACTCACACCAAAACAAACCGTAGGGAGTGGAAGAGAGACGTGGGTGGATGTCTCAATGCCATCAGTGCTGCCTTCCTGCAAGTAGTTGCTGGGCTTGTTACTTGGAAACAAATTTAAGACTCAATTTAAAGGCACTTTTTAAATTTTACTTGTCAGTCTCGAACATTACCATTCCTTTACATACCTTTGCTTGGGCGCACCAAATTTGCAGTGGTATAGTAAATGTATTAAGCACTTTTTCAAAGAAATAATGAACTTTGCATGTATTTGTCTAATTTTCCAGTAAAAGCCAAATACTATACAATGTCTTACAACATTTCTCAAAATATTTTTATTGAGTGATTGTGGATACAGTTTATGGAAAAAAAAAGAAGAAGAATTGAATACAAAATTGAATACAAAACAAAACTTCTCATGTTAGAACATAGGTAAAGAAAAAACAAACAAACAAAAAAATTAACAAAAAAAACGCAACCCAGGAGTGGCAATTAAAACTAACAAACCCTTTCCTTACAAACAATTTCTTGTTACAACAAAAATCACAACTTACAATAACTGAATACAACTAAAAAAAAAAAAGCCAACTTGTTACATGACAGACAGGTGTTTTTAAAGGTGGATGATAAAAGGTTTTGCACTAAGCATTTAGTTAAAGATCCAGTTTGCATACCACAATATTAAAGGACACACTGACAGACATGAAACAAGACAACAAAGACAAAGAGCAAGCTCACATTATCTGTGCAACAAATCAATTTCCTCAAACTGAAAAGAGCCACAGTGGCAAACACATGTGACTCATACCGAAGAGACGGACAGCCATGAAAATGCCTCACCGTGAAAATGTCTTACAAGAGGCCAAGATCCGAGAAGGCGTTATGTCTTTAATAAACAACATACTGTAAGCATTAAAATGAATGTGGCGCAGTGTGTAGGGTAAGAAACAACCTTCTCAAGTTCTGTTGAAATGATGTGATTCAAGGTCTCAGCATTTTCTACACACGGTTTTGACTGTAGGGCATTAGACAAAAGTCTAATGCCTTCAAATAAGGTCAAGTTTCAGGAGTGTTGTTGACTGAGATGGCTTATCGGAGGAACGTACTTGCCAAATCAGAATGTGTGATCACAGGGGTAAATTGGACCCTATTAATGCTCATCTGGACTCTGTTTTGGAGAGCTCCTCCAGAGCAGAAGGTTGTTTTTGCAAGCAAAAATATTTAGCTTTACATCCATTATCAAGTAGATAACAGAGAGCACAATTCCATAGCCAGTGATTTTTTTTGCGGCTTTTGGTTAAGAAATATACATGTTTAGGATAACAAAAAAAAGTTGCATACATATTCACTTGGTTCACTGGTGGGCAGAAGTAGACCTGTGAATTCTTGGAGTAATGCCAAAGGAAAAAGCTTGTCTTCTGTTTGCAGAGCACTTTTTAAATGGCTTAGATGAAGGAGGAGTTTGAGAAAGAGAGGTTTCAACCTGCAATCTCAAATGGGAGGAAGGGAATGTGTGAACTTGCTGTCCAGAGCTAGAGATTGAAGAAGATCTGTAAATGGAAGACTTAAGGCCACTGTGTGGTCCCGTTCTTGGATGGTGACAAGAGGTTACAAATTGAGTTCCAGGACACTTCACAGGAGGTCTGGGTGCAGGCCTGAGCTCGGGGCTCTGCAAAATGCTGCTGCCGCCTTCAGATTTTTGGACTGATTTGGTCAGATATGATCTTCTCTGAAAAGATAAAGATTTATGAAAATATAAGTACAATATATTGTGACAAACTGGAAAAACTGGAGTTGTAGTTTTGTTTGTGATGACTATATAAATAACTCACCTTTTGAGCCCCAGATGAAATTCTGCTTTGAGCTTGTTGTCCCTTTGATAGCTGGGGGAGAGTGCCAGCAGTGGGCCTGCATTGCTTGCCGTCTGACCTAGGTAAAAGATGCAGTGTAGTGAAGACTACGTGAAGACTGCCTTGACTATTTCTGCATGTTCTGCTCCTTGGCTCAAACCGCACTGCTGTCTGACAACCCTCTGTATCATCCCCCTGCTTGGATTTGATTGATGAGTGGCCACTTCCTGTCCCATCCGTTTCTGTTGCAGACATTGCCTCATCTGTGTATGGTTTTTGTTCATGTCTTTCTTTTTCCTCTGCACTTTCACTTTCTTCATCTGTCTCTTGCTCCTCAAAGCCTTCTGGACTTTCCGAACCTTGAACCAGTTTGTGTTTGACATGTCTGGAGCCCTGTCAGGTGGATACACACAATCTTTTAAGTTGTTTTTACTATGATATGGGTAGTAATATTGTACAGTCAGTTTCATTGTAGAGTAAACTTATAGGAAACAGAGAATTTCAGCAATAGACATCAATATTTATCTTTGTCATATAACATGTATTGCAGTCAACAATGTGCTCATTTATGAACACTTGTTTGAGTCACTTAAAAAAATATAGACTAACACCTTGTGTTCTGTCAATTCATCCAAATCTTCCAGACTTGTGAAACTTAGTGTTGTGCACATTTCTGGGAAGCCAGTGTAATGTTCTTCATGTTTGGAAGTAATGTATGCATTACTATGGCATTACTAATGTGGTTACTTTATTGTTTTTTGTCATTCTGCTATAATGGACTACATTTTAAAATTCAGCAATCACATTACAGTCACTAATCCCTTTATTATTTTGACAATTTAAGTTTCAGCTTACTCTTTCTGTACTGAGAGACCCTGGAGCACATCTGTGCCAGTGCGGCAGTACCTCTGCCCAGTAAAAGATCATCACTGCCAGGAACACTTCCCGCCCTGACATAAAACTGGGAGGGGAAAGCTGATTCAGGAAAGCAAATTAAGTTTCTAGAAATGCCTGTTAAAACAACACTGAGGCCAAACATGGTGCATTGGACAAACTGTATCTAATCCCTTTATAACAAAGAGGTATTTGGCAATGTTAAATATTTAGCTGATGTGTGTATGTGCATGTGCATGCTGCATGCCTTAGATGTGTATATATGGAGGTGAGAGAATGTCCCTGGAAAGGTTGCCTTCATCAGTGCGCAGTGTAATTCTAATTGGCTTTATTAGAGGGCTTAAATCTAATACCATCTCTGTGCCCTGCCTAAGGCTTTGAGTGTGTGTTTGTGAGTGTGCACCTCTTTTTTTAATGTTTATGCCTCAACAAATTTCTTACAGAACATTTACAGAGTAACATACATGAGTAGATGGACTAAAACAGCTCTATCAGACGGTGGAAAAATACAGTTACATTCCCTCCTCTAAAGATAAGATAAGATAACCTTTATTAGTCCCACACGTGGGAAATTTGTTTTGTCACAGCAGGAAGTGGACAGTGCAAAAGTTATGACGCAAAAATTAGAATACAATAAGAATAAATACAGTACACAGCTGTACAGAATAGAATAAAATAATATACTATATACAGTAGAATAAAATAGAATAAAAATATACAATAAGATAAAAATAGAATACGAATGCTATATACAACTGAGTAAAAATACAACGATGCCAGAAAAGATTATTGCACTTAGTGTTATTGCACATGTGTGGATGTGTGTGTTTGTTCAGTTAAAGTCTTTGTTGTGGAGTCTGACAGCAGTGGGGAGGAAAGACCTGCGAAATCTCTCCGTCCCACACCGTGGGTGCCGCAGTCTCCCACTGAAGGAGCTGCTCAGTGCTGTCACAGTCTGCTGCATGGGGTGGAAGACGTTGTCCAACAGGGATGACAGCTTAGCCGCCGTTCTCCTGTCACTCACCACCTCCACTGGGTCCAGAGGGCATCCTAGAACAGAGCTGGCCTGAATGAGCCTGATGCAGCGTATTTCTCCAGTCTGAGAGTAGAGCCCCAGTCAATAGGCAAATACAGCATTTAGACGTTCAAGTTCATTGAAATAGCTGCACTGTAGCTCCAGATGTAATGATACAGACTTAAGGCAAGAGAAAGCAGCATGGAACTGCTCATTTGACCCCATTTAAAAACTTGATACCAATTAGAGAGTTCTGGGTGTAAATAATTTAGGAGATCTCTCTCACTGAACACACAAATAATGTTATGTGCATGCACACATATATGCACATGGATGTGCATGGGCTCTGAAACACACTAAACTACGAATATATGCACACTCCTGTGCGCGCACACACATGTACGTGCGTAAAGATTCCGCTGTGCTCTGGAAACAGACTTCTTAATGAAGCCTTCCCGAAGTGAAAGTAGAGCAGAAATACATACTGGCCCATTTCTGCCTTCAGTACACCCTCCTCGCCTCTCTCCTCTCTCCCTCGCTCTCCCTTTCCCTCACCTTCTCCACATCATTTGTTTTATGCATGTTTCATTGTCTTTCTCTTTTGTCTCAATGAGTTAAATCACAACCCCTAATTTATGGCTACAGGCAAAGACACTTCTACAAACAAACTGGCTGATGAGAGGGGATGACTGAAAACATACGCGCTGAGCGGTGTGTGTAAATCTTAAAATGTCTGTTACTGTCTTTTTATCTGTGGTTATTTACATAAGAAATGACAGCATGTGTAAAAGAATGACTGCGATGCAAAATGAAAAAGGCTGCGCGCTCGAGGAGAGGGGAAGTGAGCAAGGGGGGTGAGAGAGAGTAAATCCAGTGACACTGAGTGGGGAGCACTCAGGTGTGGTGAGAGGATTATACAAAACCCTGAGTATGAATGACAGTAAACACCTGAATGACAGAGAGACGGGGAGGGGTGGAAGTGTGTGTGTGTGTGTGTGTGTGTGTGTGTGTGTGTGTGTGTGTGTGTGTGGCTTTGCGTGACAGTTTAGTGGCCTTCACTGATATTCTGAGAGGTAAGTGAATATATATTCACTCTGATGTTTTCACAACTGTGCTGCCTACTTAAGTAAAACTTGCTCTATTGTATCCATAGTATATACATTATGTCTCTCCCCCTCTCTCTCTCTCCACATATATACATATATATATATATATATATATATATATATATATATATATATATATATATATAACACCCAGCACGCCCCTGCGGGCGGTTTATCCTTCAAGCTCGGGTCCTCTACCAGAGGCCTGGGAGCTTGAGGGTCCTGCGCAGTATCTTAGCTGTTCCCAGGACTGCGCTCTTCTGGACAGAGATCTCCGATGTTGTTCCCGGGATCTGCTGGAGCCACTCGCCTAGCTTGGGAGTCACCGCACCTAGTGCTCCGATTACCACGGGGACCACCGTTACCTTCACCCTCCACATCCTCTCGAGCTCTTCTCTGAGCCCTTGGTATTTCTCCAGCTTCTCGTGTTCCTTCTTCCTGATATTGCTGTCATTCGGAACCGCTACATCGATCACTACGGCCGTCTTCTTCTGTTTGTCTACCACCACTATGTCCGGTTGGTTAGCCACCACCATTTTGTCCGTCTGTATCTGGAAGTCCCACAGGATCTTAGCTCGGTCATTCTCCACCACCCTTGGGGGCATCTCCCATTTTGACCTCGGGACTTCCAGGTTATACTCGGCACAGATGTTCCTGTACACTATGCCGGCCACTTGGTTATGGCGTTCCATGTATGCCTATATATATATATATATATATCATAAACTACTGATATGTTCATTTACACCATGCATAAAGAAACTGAAACTATTAAATGCAAAGCAGATTTGAGCAGCAAATGATGGACGGACGATGAGGATGTCAACAAGGCAGGCAGGGGCAGGGAGTGTGGAAGAGAAAGATATCACTCAGGAAAAATCCACGGCAAGAGATAGGGAGCTGTTGGGTTAGCGAGTCAGTTAGATTTAGCTTTACAGTATGTAAGTCAATAAAAAGGCTGTAGTGCAAGAAAGAAGAGATATGTTTATCTTACCTGTGCCGTGTTTTCTTTCTCTGTGTGCTCTATTGGTGAGGGTTTTCTGACAAGGTCTCTGAAGTGAGGAAGGTCTCTGAAGTGAGTTTGAGTTTCTGGGTGAGCACACTGTCTGTTCTTCTTTCTGCTCTCTGAAGCACAAACACCTCTCAGCAATTTCAATATACGTTATAATACCTTTTTATGTTCCAAAACTGCATGTGTATGTTCTGTAGTCATCATATAGAGAAGCTGGGCGTCAGTTTCTAATTCTGTGCTGCTAAATGAAGTGTCAAACTTTAGAGCCCCAGTGATTTTTTTTTTGTTAACCTGAATAGTTAAGTTGGAAGAAACAATTCTTTTTTCTACATGCCATTAGCAGGAGTGCCACAGCACACTCAGCTCCTGTTGTGGAAAGCTCAAATGTGTTTTTAACCTCTGGCTTAAGGTTAAATTCAGAAGACAGCAATACATGTTGATTCCTGGATCTCCTCTTAGTGAAATCCCTCACCTCTAGAGCTATATCACTGTACAGTGCTGACTCTACATGAAGCGTGACCCCGTTTCCCCCACGGCGACCCCCTCCTTCCCTTCACAGCGTTGGAAGATAGAGGAGCACAGGGAAAGGCATGCCAAGGCAGTAGACACTTTTAAGCAAAGATTAAAGGTTTTTCTTTTTAATCAGTCATTTGGCAGCAATGTTAGCATTTCACCCTGGTGCTGCTAAGGATCAATTTTTAATGCTGCTGTGCACAGAGCAGACAGGGTGATTGGCAAAGGAGAAGCTATTTACAAAGGATCTATTTACAAATTTTCCATAGAAATATGCAGAGGGCACAATTGACATCTCTTACAGAATTTTAAATAAGCTCTTCTTTTTTTTTTACTTTGTCACAAGGCGCGACCCCTTAGCGCCTGATCATCACTTCAGTGTGCGTGCGTGCATGTGTGTGTGAGTTTGTGCATGTGGGTGCACAGACTCACAAGTGCCTCACATATAAGAATAATAAAGCAACATAACTCTCTCCCTTGTGTTGCATTATCTTCATTTCTCCATCGTATGCTGCCAGGGGCTGGGTAACTAGGTCAATCAACCCTGGTGTAAACACATCACAACAATCCACCAAGAACATGCTAATGACAATGACTGCTTTTTAATTTATATCTCTCAGTCTCTCACTCTTCAGTTTCAGTAATACTACTTGACGGATTTCAGCTTAATATTGCATCCAGGTAAGCAAAAATTTTGGTAAATAGGAGGTAGTTATCTACTATACCTACTGGGCTTAAATATAAAATTGCCCCAATCAGCAATAACTAAAAAAAACCCAATCACTTCATGTTAAGAAATGCTTCTTCGCGGAGGATTCACAACAAATCAACTTCAACCTGCAGTAAATGTCAGGCTGTGTTTAATGGTGGCAGGTGTACAGGACAGAAGTGAGTCTTACACAAAATACAGCAAGCAAGTAACATCTTCAGAACTATACAAGTTCATCTCTGTGCAGACCCGACACCGGTGCCCTCCATGCATCCATCTTTAAGTCTACCCATGAATCAATCCATATATTCATCCATCCATCCATTCATTATGCAACCGCCTATTCATTCCTTATCCAACCATCCATTCATTCATGCAGTCAAACAGCCTTCGAGCCAACCAACCCACACACCATTGATCCAATGATTGACCCTGCATTGGGTAGATCAATACTCTCTTAAATGGCATAGTTGTAAGTGCTTAGGCACAATGGCAAGGCATTGTTTGTGTAGTTAATTTCCAAGGTAGCAAGGCCGTGCAGGGCTCTAACCAAAGTCAACTCTCTTTTATTCTCCACTTACACGATAACGTCAAAGCAAAGAAAGGGGGCACTGAAAAAGATATTGAGCAGAAAGCATCCTGTACACATGCAACAAAAGGGGCAGTGTTCCATGCAAAACTACTTGTAATGACCCAAGACTATTAGATGCTCCAGATAAAGATGCCTGTGGGTACAGCAGGTTTACAGACACATTACTGTACTGTCACACATGCAACTAGACAGGCAAGAGTAATAGCAAACATTTAAACATTTATAGATGAAAGAAATCATGATGCACATCACTGTAATGAGGTGCAGGCTGAAGGTAAAGTTAAACGAAACCATGACACATTTCACCTCGACACTGATATTATACTACACCGTTGATTTAATAATAATAAAAAAGAATTACCATACATATCACTAGTAAAGGTATTACTTAAACAATATTAACCTGAAGTAGCAGTAGTAGTAGTAGTACAGACTCACACCCTGTATATCATTGTGCAGCCTAATGTGGCTTGGTGTGCATACAGAAACTGTGATGGGTTAGAGCTGGGGCCGGGTCTTGGCATTAAATGAGTGGGACTCTGACAAGTCTTGGAGTTCTGTCACTGCAGTTCACAGGTCTTGTTAGCCAAGGTGTCGGCAGGGGTGGAAATAGCTGTGTGTGAGTGTATCTGTGTGTGTGTGTGAGCTGAACATTAGACAGCACTCCTACCTCCACCTCCTCACCTGACACCAGCAATAAAACTAAACAGGCCAAGGTGCTATGCTGTGTGCATGTGTGCGTGCGTGTGTGTGCGAGTGTGTAACTGCGTGTATGGATGTGCACATGGGAAAAGGGGGCATGTGTGCTGCAGGGTTGTTGTTGTTGCTGTCACCAATTTGCCGGGGCCTCCAGACGGGAGTAGGAGCAAGGTGACGGAGCTGTGGCTTGATAAACACAGAAGCCCTGCTTCGATTTCCCATCCAGTCCACTTTGGAAACACATGGCTCTTCTTGGGCGCTCTTGGCCCAGGGAAGAAGAGAGTCGCGGTGGGGGGTGGGGGGCAGCAGGGGGAGAGAAGAGGGAGAGCCACAAGAGAGACACAGTGATGGGCATGTAGTGAAGGAAAATAGCAGTCAGAAAGAAGGCAGAGAGAAGAAGTGATGGAGGGGAGGTAATGTATGTGGTACAGCTAGGAAGAAGGTAGACAGAGGTGACAGGCCTGGTGGAATCAGCTCAGGTGTGCAGAGGGAGAAAAAGAAAGATTAAGAAAGGAGAGGGGAGGAGGGGAGTGATGTGAGAAATTTGAGTGAACCTCTAAACGTCTTACACTCTCAAAAAGATAGACACATACAGTCAACCGTCTCTTCACAGTGTGCTTCTTTCAATCTTTCACTCTTTCGGTCCCTCCATCTCTTTCTCTTTTGCCTGAAAAAAAACTTTGCAGTGTTCCGCTTTTCATATGACATCAGAAGTTTAAAGACCAGCTCCAGCTGGAGGCGCAGAGGAGTGTCAGTGAGGGAGGTGGGGCACTGAGCTCCCCTCTGCCCCCCTAGAGAGTTAAGGAGATCACATTTTAACCCCCTCCAAACCCCACCCTGCTGCTCCTCTCCTCCATGCCTTAACACCAACATAAGAGGACAAGTGTGGGCTCTAAGCACCAGTGATCAAACACGAGCGGCTGCTGGGTACGCTAGGCTCAGGACTGTTGGCCTAATAGGATTGGAAGCCCCCAGGTGAGCCAAAGGACACCTCCAATCAGTGTGATTAGCCAAAGGCTGCTATAGCACCGACTGATGTACAGTACTAAAAAGGATCACATTGGTTGTGAAGAATGCAAGCAAGTAATGGAGTGTAGTGTCATGGTTGAATGCGCATGTCAAAGTGTTAGGCTGGAATGGCAGAGTTTAAAACTGCATGTAGTTTTAATGTGTCAGAACGATCTCGAGGTTTTGACTGTTTGCTAATCATTATTAAGTTCACAGAAGCGTATAATGTGCAGAGCTGAATAATAATCTTGGCTTTCTGGCTATGTGTAAAAAACAGAGTAGGCTGTGCATCTAGGCACATGGCCTTAATACAAGACTGCTCAAGCACAGGCACACATAAATGTGGATTTCTATGAGTAAAGTCTCGCCATCCACATGTTTACTAACACATACATGAACGGACAAGCACACGAGCAACATGCCCAGATACGCACTCACAGACAGGCTTTTATAAACTCATCAAATCCAAAAAACAATTACCAGAGACTGAGCTCATCACTGACTAAGCAAAAGTCATTCAGCGTGTAAAACACACAATATAATTAGCACACATCAAGCTGCTGGGTCCTACTGTGCATTAATGATGCTTCCCTCTGAAGTGAATTATGGTTCGATGAGTGAGAAAGTGAGTGAGGAGGGGCTTTGAGGAGGAACAAGACATCATTTGGAGAAAAGGATGAGGAAACCAGTGCGGAGAGGAAATACCTGAGGTTGACTGGTTTATCTTTAGTGACGCAGTCTAACTGCCCCAAGATCAATTAAACGGAGAGACATGAATCTTTGGGAATGATGACGGGTTACTCACTTGTGGTGAGAGCCATGATGTGCCATGCACCACAGGCAACACTGATCACCTGCGAAAAAAAATCAAATGTTTTTAAATTTTAAAGTAGTGCAAAAATTCCAAAGACATAGCTTAGCTTTGACGTTTTTCCCCAAAAATTACTTGATGTTGTAAATTTGTATAAAAGGATAAGACAGTGAGAAATGAGACTCACAAAGATGCCTAAGACCTTTGCTACATATTTTCATACTTAATATAGCACTGATCTACAGCTCTTTGTGCAAGATGAGGTCATAATGTAAGCCTGCAGGAAGTGTAACTTCTAAATCAATGGAAAGCAATGCAGTGTGGACTTACCTTTTAAGAACTTACAAATATCCAGATAAAAATCATTTCTCTGAAAACCTTGAGGCACAAACGCACCTTTCGGCCAGCTAGTGGAAAAGGCTGGGGGGTCGAGAGCCCTTTGGGGCCTGCATGATATGTGACCCGGGAAACACAGGGGATCTGACCCCAGAGAAGCAGATCTCCACCTGCTAAAGAGAGCAAAAAAGAGGCAAAAGTTCTGAAGATAGACCAGAACACATGCAATTTCACTGTGCCACAAGGGAAATAAAATATGAAAAATGAAATGACCTTACAGACTTTTTGTTTCTCATTCTAACTAGTGTATTAGCTGCTCCTAAACATCAGTCCCTGATCACATTTTTACCACACGCACACGTGCACATGAGATCAACTTTCTTCCCTCACCACTGAATGGAGAGAACACATTCTCAGTTGGCACCTATTGAAAAAAAACATATACATAATATGTGCTCACCTACTGCAAACACTCCAGCATCCACTCATACTAACTCAGTCTGGCTTTTTAAACCCACCACTAATAAATTTATATTTACTGCCTGCATTGAGGACTTTTAAATTATGGCGTACAATAAACCTGGCACACACATCTCAAAAGCTCTTTCAGGGGATGTTAAAGCAATATAGTAAGCAATTTTCCAAAGTGGATTACAAATTTCACATCCAGGTTTTATTGCACATTACGATAACTTAACCACATCTAAATGTTCCGCATAAATGGGAAATATGTGCTGCTTAATATGCTATTTTTCATTTTTTAAGAAGCGCTTTGCAAACCCTGCCAAGCGAGGGAGCCTGCTGGTTTGTGTGGTGGGGGAGTCAATAATCTTTATGAGGTGGATTTTAATTACAAGGAGATAACTGAGTATCCTCCTCACGGCAAGCCTCCATCAATCTCTATTCTGCATCAAGCTGTACATAGCCTTGGCACACACGCACACAGGCATGCACACACACACACACACGCTCGCACGCACACACATGCAGACGCAGATACCCTTTCACACATGATTGATCAATCAATCAATCAGTAATGTATTATTTTCATCTCAGTGAAGCAAACCTTATAAAAGCATATGAGACAGGCATTTCTGGATGGCATTTTACAACAGATGCAGCACTAACACATACATGTACATACACACAAAATACAAACACGCAGACACGTTTACCGAGACTCTGGCAGAGTAATCCGGCTAAAAAAGGTTAAGGCTGATGTTTTCCGTACGAACGACAGTCTGTGAAAGGTCAGATCAATCATGTGCTAAGCATGTCTCGTAAGCAATCCATAAAGCACTTGTTTTAAATAATAACATTTTATAGATCACTTAAAGACATAACTGTACCACAGGCAGGTATGGCCTCATGTGCCAAATGGTCTTCAGAGAGCCAAGAATTCAAATGGAACAAACTTAATATATGGTGAGTGCAGCTCATTTAATGATCCGGTGGCATTTCTAGTGAAACCGTGCACGCAGTGCCAGCAAACGTCTCCGTTCAACAATAGGCAATTCTTTTCTCTGAATGTTGCAGCATAGCAGTAGCATGTAAATGTGCCTTTCACTTGAAACAATTACACTGCCTTTTCTCTTTATGCAGAAGATGTTACGTTGGCCATGTAACCGCTTTAATTCCTGCTGAAGAAGAAGCAGTTGCCTGACACTTTGCAGTGGTGTAAATGTAAAAGCGAGCACATGGTTCCCAGCAGCGGCACGTGAGAAAATAACGAATAAGAGATGAGTTAAGAAATGATCTAGCGCTACCTGTTTTCAAACTTAGCAAAGAGTTTCAGCTTTTCAGGAATTACAGTAAAGACGACCAGGCCAGAGGGAAAGATGACATTTGCTTGGTGTGCCTCCTTATCTCTCAGTTGCTATGGCGGCAGTCTGAGATCTGAGTGGGGTAGTTTAGGGATAACTACTTGAATAACAAATCAATTCATTTTGTATATCACCTAACGGAAGAAGCTGAAACTGGGTGCAGTGCTGTGCAGTTTCATTTGGCTTAAGAGATATTGAGAGCTAATGAGGTTGAATTTGTGCTCCGAGTGATGTCATTTGAGGACACTGAATCCTTGTTGTGTTAATTAAAACTCAACGAAATAATGTAGATGAAAAATTTGCATGGCTCAAAGCCACAGTGAGGGGTACTACTGGGAAAATAAGGGTTTCAAGTTAATAAGTGGTTTTTATATATTACGTAGAGTGAATACAACTTTTAGGACTTTTTAATCACAATGAGAGATATTTGCAGTGACAATTAGACATTGAGGGTTTTAGTTAAGTAATGTTATTTAATTGGACTTAATGCTTTCAGGCCAAAATAATACAGCCGCAGGAAAGATAGGATCAAACAGTGGTCTTCTATTGCATTTTGGATGTCTGGCTCACCTGTGACAGCTGCACTGTAGCTGTCCCCAGCTCGTATCTGCGAGACCTCAGAAAGCTGTGAAGAGTTGAGAAGGCTAGGAGTCGATACGTGCAGTCTGTCCTCTCCGAGTCCAAGCTGTCCCTGCAAGTAAAATAGCGATACAGTGTAAGTTACAGAAGTAGAATAAACATTAAAACAAAAGCCATTTCACTGCTTACAGATAGGATGTGTCACTATTT